>NC_061119.1:216517627-216628023 GCF_002878395.1 Capsicum annuum
GGTGGGGGGTCTAAAATTGATCTTCTTCAAGATTCTTACTGAAACTGAACTGATTACAGCTAAAGAATCAAAACCCTAAAATTGAAAAAAAAAAATGGGGGCAGTTGTTAATGGTTTTGAGTGAAAATTACATCAATAAAGAGAGAAAAAGGAGGAGATTTGTGTAGAAATGAGAAATTGAGGGGTAATTTGGTTATTATAGGAAGAAAAATGGGGATTTTGGAAGATTAAATTGAGAGAAATTGGATGAATGATGGTGCTTTTGAGAAGAAAATGGATAGTCGAGTGGGGAAAATAAGAGCAATGAAGGCAATAAATTAGCCTGGGAGTTGATGGTATTTACAGAAATGTCCGAGTTTGGAAATGTCAGGTGAGTTGCATGTGCTTTTTGGTCCAAAGAAATCGAGGGTGTTTGACTAAGCTTATAAGTACGTACTTATTTCTTTAAAACTTAAGTCGAGATTCTAATAAGTATAATTTTATAAATGGAGTTTGAAAAAAATAGTGTATATATAGTTTTACTCTTATTTTGTAAAAGTAGATGATAAATACGTTATTTTCAGCTCAGATAAAATATATCAAAATTAAGTATTTAGGATCCTTCAACTAGAATAATCGTGTGTTTATTCTTCAACCTTAGAGCTGTCAATACGGGTCGGCTCAACTCATTCGAGCTTTGAGTTTGACGGATCAGGCTGGGCTGGCCCATCAAAATGGTGGGCCCCAAAACACTAAGCCCACACTATCACTCTATGGGCTGCGGGCCTCACATGCCAGCCCATTTTTTTTAAAAAAAATATTTTATAATTTAATTTTAGAATTTTAATAAACATAAATATTACCAGATAATATTACATAGTGTTAATAATTATTAATCAAGTCTCCAACACCCCCCAAAAATACTTTTAATAGCGAAATTAAATAACTTTTGACATGATATCCTTCGAACCAAATAAAAATACTAATAATTAATCTAAATAGTTGTATGTATTTGACTTACAGGCCGGTCCACGGGCAAGCCCAACCCACATTGCTCAAGCCCCACGGGCCACGGACTTATTCGGACCGGGCTAAAAATCCATGTTCTTAAATGGGCTGCAAAAACTGAAGCCCAACTCCATCAAATTACAGGCCGGATCGGCCTGGCCCAACGGGCCTGATCCATATTGACGGCTCTATTCAACCTTCACACCCTCTTATTTAGGATCATATTCTTAATTATTTGTAGGTTTTTTTCACATATCTCAATGTCTCGTTCATACTCATTATAACCAATATCTTACGGCTGCTCACTGACTGAATCATCTTTCCACCTTCTCTTGACATGCTCGAATCATTTCAGCCTTGCCTATCTTATTTTGTCAATCATGAAGGTCACTTCCATTACATCCCGAATATTTTGTTCTCAGTTATATCACTCTTAGTGTATCCACGCATGCACCTCAGCATTCTTATTTCCGTCGCTTTTAATTTTGTGGACGTGTGAGCTCTTAACTAACTAACATTCCATGAACTCATTTGTACGAGGAATAAGAGCTAACTAATTCTGAGATTAATTTAAAGATGAATTTATTTATGTTTAATTGAGATAAAATCACGAGATAACTTATTCTGAAACTAAATTATCCTAAGGGCTCGTTTGGCCATAAATTTTTTTTCCTTTTTTCCGAAGTTTTTTTTTTTCACTTTTCCGAAAACTATATTAGTACTTATTAGTTTTTCACTTATCTCCTCCGAACTAGCCTAATAAATATTAACCAACAACAACAACATACTCACTGCATTTTCATAGAGTGGAGTTTGGTTAGAGCAACGCAAACGTCATATCACTACCTCAAATAAAGTACGAGAGACTTTTTCTATGAATCCCATCACGACAGATGAACAGTATAACAAACAAAAAACACAAAAACAAATAACAAAATACTAAAATTTATCGTTAATCTCAAATTTTATTCCGAATGGTTACGGGGTGGTCCGAATATGTTTTGTGTCGAAAATCGATCGGGGCGTGTCAGGGAGGTTGAGGAGGACCTTTGGGTAGGCGAAGCTATTTGGGTGGTCAAACGGATAAAACAACATGAATGGGCCGTTTTCGAACTAAATTAATATGCTATACCATGGTTTTGGAGTGAGCTCGAGGCCAAGCGTGTTTTGGGCCGAAAATAGATTGGGGCGTGACAAGAAGGCTGAATACACGCGTCGAACAAACCCCAAAGGGTATATATAAGCTAGAACAAAATCCCATCAACGGTCCTTTTCTTCATTTGCCCAATTACCGTAAGGTAGCTGTTTTTGCTCTTCAAATTTTCCTTTACAGCAAAAATGCAAAGCAGTCAAGTAAAGTATATTTCCCTCCTCTCAATTCCAATTCAAAAATCCACTGATTTCCCTTCAAGATATGTTGCAGTAAACCATTGTGGTCCGATCTTTCCTCGAACTCCGTGCATGACGAAAGCTTTAATGCATCATACTGCCCTTTCTTGGACCCCGCGCATGGTAAATCTTGTTCCCCAAAATGCAGTACTTTCCCATTCCCATTTGCATTTGCAGAAATTCAAGATTGTATCATTTTGGAAAAAGAAAAGGGCATCTGGGTCTGTTAGAACAACCAGACTCATGTTACAATCAGCTTACTACATTGCTTCAAAGCTCAAGATTTTGCCTGAGCCATTGGATGTTGTTTTAAGGGAATTTGGAGGTGGAAATGGGGGTGGCGGAGGTGGGTTTGGGTTCGGTTCGGGTGGTTTTGATGGGTGGGGGAAAAGAGGGAGAAGAAAGATTGGAAATTGGGGATTTGGGGTTGTGTTTTTTGTGATTCTTGGTGTGGGGTTTTGGTTGGTTTTGGGGAAAAGATTGGAACTTGATGTGTTTTTGGGGGTTTTGGGGTTAACCCTTTTTGGGATTTCTGTTAATGTGTGGAAAAAAGGGGTTTTGGATTGGGCATTGGGGTTTTGTTGTTGTGCTGCATTGGTAGGTTTGTTCTTGAAAGAAGATTTGGTTAGGTGTTTTGGTACATTCAAGATTGTTAGGAGGAGGAGGAAAAGAAGACTGTTTTAAGAGAATTTGGAGGTGGAAATGGTGGTGGTGGAGGTGTGTTTAGGTTCGTGTCGGGTCATGAATAGGGAGGTTTTGATGGTAGAAGAAGAAAGAAAGTAAATTGAGGATTTGGGGTTGTGTTTTTCTTGATTCTTGGTGTGGGATTGTGGTTAGTTAACCCTTTTTGGGTTTTCAGTTAATGTGTGGAAAAGAGGTGTTTTAAATTGGGCATTGGGGTTTTGTTGTTGTGCTGCATTGGTAGGTTTGTTCTTGAAAGAAGATTTGCAGAAATGTGTTAGGTGTTTTGGTACATTCAAGATTGCTAGGAGGAAAAGACGACTGTTTTAAGAGAATTTGGAGGTGGAAATGGTGGTGAAGGAGGTAGGTTTAGGTTCGGTTCGGGTAATGGATGGGTGGAGAATAGATGAATTGGGGATTTGACGTTGGGTTTGTGAAAAAGATTGGAACTTGATGTGTTTTGGGTTTAACCATTTTTGTGTTTGTGTGGAAAAGAGAGGTTTTGGATTGGTCATTAGAGTTTTGTTGTTGTGCTGCATCGGTAGTTTTTTGTATGTGGAAAAGGAGATTTGCGGAAATGGTTTATGTTTTGAGGTACATCCAAGATTGCGAGAAGAAGGAAAAGACGACTGTTTTAACCAAAAAATTTTGCAGTAAAATGGAGTTTTCTGTTACATTATATAGTCTTTTGTAGGAATTGGTAGAATGTATTCCTTTGTTGTTTCTTTAATCTCATATATAGATCTTATATGTACCATTTTTGGTTTTGGGTACATCATTCCTTTAATTTTTTCTTTTCAGTTATCCAAAATGCAAGGTTTAGTTTTGGTTCCGAGTTCCTAATATGTTCGAACACACAAGCAGATGTAATATATGCAAAAGAAGCTCAAATATTTTTCTCATTTGTCTAATATCAGTAATTATCCTCATTTAGATGAACTATAGTCAATTGGGATGGTCTATAGGGGTAAGGTCTGAGTGGACTCTACCCCTCTCTACGATGTGTTGTGATTGTCAATGTGATAGGTCTATCGGGAAGAGCCTCTCTATCTCCCAAGGTAGGGGTAAGATCTGCGTACTTTACCCTCCCAAGACCCCAACTTGTGGGACTAGATTGGGTTGTTGTTGTTATTATCGTTAATCTGATGTTTACGTAAAGAACTAGCCAATATCTATACATCCCATGATGAAAGCATTCAATCATTTCTCTGGGGTTTCTGGTCTTCGTGGTAATATGCACAAGAATTCACTTTATGTTGCTGGTGAGAGTGATGAATTTAAGCAGCAGTTTCAGCAAGCATTGAATATCACCACGGGAGAAATGCCCTTTAAGTATCTAGGGGTACCGTTATCCTCAAAGAAGCTCAACGTTCAACAATGCATGCCTATTGTGGATAGAATCATCTTTACAATCAGAAGCTGAACCACAAAGTTTCTTAACATATAGTGGCAGACTTCAATTGATCAAGAGCGTGCTTTTCGAGATGTGAACATACTGGGCTCAAGTCTTCCTTCTGCCTAAACAGATTCACCAAAGTGACAACCATTTGCAAAACATCTCTTTGGACGGGCAGCAATGAATTTTGAAGGCTTGGTCTGATGAATGTGTTGTATATGCGCAAGGCTGCAGGGGAACTATACATACTTAATTTCTTTACCTGGAACATGACAGCTATATGTAAGCTGCTTTGGTCACTGAGTCGGAAGAAAGAAAGATTATGGGCGAAATGGATACATCGCTTCTCTATATAAGGCAGGGACATTATGCATATGAACACCCAAAAGCAAGCTTGTTGGGTTATCAAGAAAATTTTTGATGCTAGAGAATGGCTAGTGAGCACAGAGGATGTTTATGCTACTCTTCAGAGTTTTGTTGTGGCGTGAAAGTTTAGTATTAAGAGAGCCTACATAGCATTCACTCCTACATTACTTAAAGTGCCTTGGAGGAATTTAATACTGACCAAAATCTAGCATTTCTTCATGTTATGGTTGGCTATTTATGTAGATTCTCCACTGTGAGTAGATCGACTAAGTGGGAAATCCATGCTTCTGAGAGCTGTGTCCTATGTACCATTGATGAAGTTGAGTCTCACTCGCATCTATTCTTTGTGTACATTTGACAACTATGGGGTTCCTTGTTGAGATGGTTGGGTATAAAGTAAAATGGGCAGTTCAGCAATCTAAAGGGAAGACGCTAGAGAATCAGATCTTGGGATGTATATTTGCATTTGTAGTATACCATATATGGGATGAAAGAAGTACGAGAAGGTTTCAAAATAAACACAATACAGCAGTCGGAGAGCTAAGGAGATGACGACGACACATCACTGGCAACAGAGTAGCCAAATGGAAACAAGTTCTTGATTGTTTAACTAGTTTTCCAGTTTAATGTAAGGCCTATTTGCTGTTAAATGATGCGGTTTAAAGACAGACCCTTCGTAAAAGGTGCTGTCCAGCGAACTGCTGATAGCTAAGAATCTCTCAAAGTTTGATTCATTTGTATTAGTTTCTTTCTGTTGAGACTTTGCTTCGAGTCTAAAAGAGCTAACTGTGTATACTTGCCTATTTTGATTAATGAAAATATTTTATCTTTTACCAGAAAAAAGAGGTGACTAATATGTAGAAAAGCTTTCAATTGTATGATTGTCCTAAACATGTTGACTATCAGGTTTTTAACGAAAATTCAAGAGCATGTGCTGACAGTTTATTCTCATTTGAAGGCTATAAACCATGACAAAGAATCGATGATAGATGTTTTCTGAAGTTTCTTGTGGGACAACGAGTTAACGGTTTGTTTCTTTTTCATTGAACATTGCTTTCATCATTTACTTTGATAATTCGTTTTCATTTGAATGCAACCAATTCTTTATGTTTCTGGACAATATGATTTAGTAGCTGACTGTTCTTTTTCCTCCTTGAAGGGGAGCCTTGGAGTAACTGGTAAAGTTGCTACAATGTGACCAGAAGGTCACGGGTTCAAGCCTTGGAAAACAGCCCTTGCAGAAATGTAAGGTGAGGCTGCGTACAATAGATCCTTGTGATCGGGCCCTTCCCCGGACCCTGTGCAAAGCGGGAGCTTAGTGCACCGGGCTGCCCTTTTTTACTGTTCCTTTTCCTCCCCGTTTTGTAGATTTTACCTGGAATGGTTATTTGCTTTGTGATGTTGGAGACAATGATGACTTGAAGTTGTGATTTTGATAGGTCGTGTCATATTTTCGTATTGAGGTAACATATATTTTAGCTTGATTCATGCTAGGTTAATGTGTCTCTTTGCTTCAATTAATCTTGATATTACGATGTTGACGTGTTGAAGCTCTGGGAACACATGAAAGTGATAGCATAGAAAGACATGGATGAAAATAATTTACTACTATTATAGATGATGGGTAGACCAGGAACATCCAAAGGTGCAGGAGGAGGCTACTAGTTTACCTATAAATTCAACCACACAAAATACTTTTATAATATTTGAGGTCAAGAAACAATGATGCAAGAATCAGCACAAAGTAGATAAACAGCAACCACAATAACAATAACAACATAAATCCAATGTAATCCCACAAATGTGGTTTGAAGAGGGTGGTGTGTACGCGGTCTACCCTTATTGTGTGAAGGTAGAGGTTGGTTTCGTCTTTTCAATGGACCCTCGGCTCAACACCCAAGGGTGTGGCCTAGTGGTTCAATGAAGTTGGGTTGAGCACCATGAGGTCTCCGGTTCAATTCCCAACAGAGACAAACACTAGGTGATTTCTTT
Organism: Capsicum annuum; assembly: GCF_002878395.1. Lineage (NCBI taxonomy): Eukaryota > Viridiplantae > Streptophyta > Magnoliopsida > Solanales > Solanaceae > Capsicum > Capsicum annuum. The sequence continues at coordinate 216,524,439 of NC_061119.1, forward strand.
CCATTCGTTTTAGCTTTGGTGGACAGAGTTACCAGGTATCTGATATTGGTGGGAGGTGGCAGGTATTCTATGGAATTAGTCGAGGTGCGCGCAAGCTCGCCCGGGCACCACAGTTATCAGGAAAAAAAATAAAAATGGACCCTCAGCTCAAGTGAAGCATATCAAAACCAAGTATGGAGAGGAAGTACAGTAATGAAGAAGCAATGCTAAAAATAAAGGAGAAGAGTAAAGTAACAACAATTAACGTGGTAACCGGAGCGAAACAACATGTAATAAAAAAATCGAAGACTAATATAGTTTGAGAGTAGTAATAATAATACTGGCAAGGGAAACTAAACAACACTCAACTACCTACTATCCGTCTACTGTAATCGTCGACCTTAACACATGTCCTCAGAAAGAAAGCTGCATGGGTGTACCCACAATAGCTAACCTTTCACACCTTATCATTGGGCATCTGTGCATCTCCTCTTCACATGTTCGAACCATCTCAACCTCGCATCCCTCATCTTGTCCACTACGGAAGCCAATCCCAACTTATCCCGAATATCATCGTTTCTAACTCTATCTCTCCTAGTATGTCCACACACCCATCCCAACATTTTCTTTTCCTCTACTTTCATCTTTTGGACGTGGGAGTTCTTGACCAAGAAATGGAGGAAGAAAACGGTAGATGTAGTTCAACCCCGAGAAGAAAACTGTTCTAGCTGCTCATTTTCTATGAGTTCACCTTGAGGCATCTCCATGTGTAGAACTGCAGCAGCGCAAGTATTTAATGGTTAAGTCTGATCTTATTTCTCAATGTGTAGAATTCTTCATTATTTAGTTTATAATATTTCTTGCTTAATTTCCACCTCTGATGTACTTTACCTATTGTTAGAGTATATAAGACACGAGTCTATCGAAGATTACAATTGCAACTACACTAGATTATCGTTGAGCCAGGAGAATCAAGGATCATTCAATATTTCAGAAGTTAGACGTGATTAATAACACATGAATGACTGCAAACTTTTTTCCACATCCATTTTGCAAGTTTTTCTCTCTTATGTTAATTGCAGTTCATTACATTTTTGTTCTTTCAACATTCTTATAAAGGTTATTGAAGTTTTGCTACAGTACTAATGTTCTACAGTTGATGTAGTGTTAGTTGTACTTGTATATGATCTTATAGCTGATTGATTCCAAGTGCAATTTGCTAGCGTGTAAGTTGGTTTTTTTTTCCGGTTGACAATGGTAAGAGATAGGAACAGAAAGCGCTCTCGTCATTTGCAACTTTTGATAACTTGCTTCAGGGAGCGCACAAGTTAGCCATGTTTAGCTAGCTATATATGGACTTACTTACCCCCAACCTCTTGAAACAAAGAAAGGTGTCACAGAGAGCAAAGTCTCATCAATGACAAAAATCCAAACATGTTTGCCAGTATTAGTAGCAATATCCAGAGACTTAGCATATTGTAAAGAGTTATAGGAAACAGCTTCCAAGTCTGATAAGTATTGGCCACTACAAGTCCTATACTCTTCAACAAAAGGCACACACCTCTTTGGAACAAGATCCTATTGACAACACCGTTTGTTTCCACTGTGAACCTCCAACTCTCATGATATAATTTGTCCTTAGAAATATGCATGTCCCTCTTAGTAATATTGGTGAACAAATCTAGCCACTTTGAAGAGGACATTGTTATTAGGATGAAGTTTTGAAGACAATGAAGGAGAAATTGGAGAGAAATGGGTGATGAAGTAGAGAGGGAGATGATGAATATATATATATACACGTATCGAAGGGGAGCGTTGGAGTAACTAAGTTGCTGCTGCCATGTGACCAGGAGGTCACAGGTTCAAGCCTTGGAAATAACCTCTGGCAGAAGTACAAGGTAAGGCTGCGTACAATACATCCTTATAGTGGGGCCCTTCCCTGGACCTTGTGCATAGCGGGAGTTTTAGTGCACCGGACTGCCCTTTTTTTTTTATAGTATACGTCGTAGATATCTGGTGGAATAGTTGAGGTGTGAATAATTAGGAGGGAAGGTATAGGCGCACGTATTTATGTGCGGTTCGACACAATTTTGGCTTAAATTTTGGATGGTTGTTAAATATCGTTTCATAATGTATTGTATTATTATATTGTATTGTGCTTTACTGATTTGTTTTAATGAATACAATGTTTTGATTGGTGCTATCGGTTTTTATCGTTACATGCATAAATGCCAAATATCTACAATTTGAAGGATAAGCATCAAGGCCAGAACAGATGGAAAGAAATCACTGAGTGTTTGTCTCTGTTGGGAATTGAACCCGAGGCATCATGGTGCTCAGTCCAACTTTATTGAAACACTAGGCCACAACCGTGGGTGTGAACTTATCGTAATTTCAAGATGTTGTCTTTGCAAATGCTTATATTCTCATGATGGTTCGATGGATGGGCCCGGGATTCGGTGTTGGATCTGGGCGAAAATTGACAGCGCCCCCCGGTGGGTTGTGGATCGGATGTAGGTGGTTTAATAGGGCCGCTCTGGACCCATTTTGGTGGTCAAACGAGCAGAACAATGAGAACAGGTTATTTTTGGCTCGTTTCGGTGGGTGTTAGCCAAATTCGATGGGTGGGATCGAGGCCTGGTGATGGATCTAAGCAAAAATAGATAGGCGGTACCCCGACGAGCTGTGGAGTGGATATGGGTGGTTCGGCGGGGCTGCTAGGCCATTTTGATGGTCGAACGGGCGAAACAACGCAAATGGACCATTTTTGGTCATGTTAGTGGGTGTGCCCACAGTTTGGTAGGTTGGCCTAATGCTGGGTTTGGACGAAAATCAACAGGGGACATCCTGATAGGCTGTGGAGCAGAGGTGGGTAGTCCGGCGGGGTTGCTGGGGCCATTTTGGTGGTCAAACGAGCGAAACAGTGTGAACGGGCTATTTTTGGCTCATTTCGGTGGGTGTTAGCCCACGGTTGGGTGGATGGCTCGAGGCTCGGTGTTGAATCTGAGAGAAAATCAACAGACGACCCTATAATGGGTTATAGAGCGGACGTGGGTGGTTCGTCGAGGCCATTTTAGTGGTCAAACGAGTGAAACGACGTGAATGAATTATTTTTGGACCATTTTTGTGGGTGTTAGCCACTGGTTTGATGGGTGAGCCTAGGGCCCGATGCCGGATCAGGGCAAAAAATGCCAAACAATCCCCCGACAGGCTGTGGAGCGGATGTGGGTGGTCCAGCGGAGCCGCTGGGGCTATTTAGGTGGTCAAACAGGTGACATGATGCAAACGGATCATTTTTGGCCCATTTCGGTGGGTGTTAGCCCACGATTTGAGGGCGGGCTTAGGGTTTGGGGTTCGATATTGGATCTGGACCGATAGGCCCCCCTCGGCAGGTTATGGAGCGAATGATGGTTCGACAGGGTCATTGGGGTAATTTTTATGGTCAAACGAATGAAACGGTACGAACGGGATATTTTTAAGCCAAATTATTTTGTTATAGCCCACAGTTTCTAGGGTGAGCTCGGGGTCTAGGCATGTAGCATGCTAGAGAGGCTAAAGAGTAGCCTAGTGTGGGCGGGGCCATTATGGTGGTCAAACGGGAGAAACGACATGAACTGGGAGTTTTTGGGCTAAATCAGTATGCTATTGCCCACGATTTCGGAGGTGGGTCCGAGGTTCAGATGTACTGTGGGCCAAAAATCAACCGGGGCCTGCCAGGGAGGCTGGGGAGTGGCCTAGTAAGGGTCGTTGGGGTGGGTGGGTCTATTTGGGTGGTCAAACGGGCAAAACGGTGCGAACGGAGAATTTTCAGGCCAAATCGGTGTGCTATAGCCCACGGTTCTAGGGTGGGCTCGGGGTTCAAGCGTGCTATAGGCTGAAAATCAACCGGAGCATTTCAAGGAGGCTGGGGAGTGGACTAGTGTGGGTCGTTGGGGTGGGGGCGCCATTTGAGTGGTCAAACGGGCGAAACAGCGCGAATGGAGCATTTTCAGGTCAAATCGGTGTACTATAGCCGACGGTTTTGGAGGTGGGCGTGAAGTTCAGGCGTGTCGTGGGCAAAAAATTGACCGGGGTGTTGTAAAATTATGTTTTTTCTAGAGTTTTAAATACCTTGAGAGAATGTAACTTTTAGTCTGTAAAGAGTTACTTGGTGTATTGTATTCCAAATAGATGATCATTGAGTCTACCTTGTAGCGGTGTATATAATTTGATATTTAAGAAATTTAATTAGTGATCTCAATTCTAAGGTCTTAAAAAATGGGAGTACATGAACCGTGCAAAGTGATGACTTATACGAATTTTGAGTTATGTGAACAATCCTACATGTACCACTGGAGCTGTGTAGAACTTATATATTATATACTATTTATATGCTGACAATTAAAAAAAAAAAAGATAGCAATTAGTATTGTCCCCCTATTTAAGTTACTTACAATTAGACCACTTGGGCCTTCCCTTTCTACTTTCTTTTTATTCATATAGCTAATTAGGTGAAGTAAGTTTAAGTATACTACTGTAGCTAGAAAGTTCTTCCAGAATCAAAATGAGTGCCCTTTATCATCCTTTTCTGAGGTATAACGTAAGGCTCATAGTTCACAAAGAGAGAAGTATCTTGTACAAGTGAGCAGCTCATGTCAATTCCAAATTGCTAGGTAATTGTTGGTGTTCATCTAATAATTTTGGAAATTTTTCAAGAACTCAAGTTGGGGTTTAATTTCAAATAGGTAATTTCTCTACCTCAACTCAAATTTAGTTGTTTAATATGGATTTGGGATATAGTATAAGATAGTAATCACCTTCTAATTTGAATTTCATCTTAATTCTTGAAATGAGTCTTGTTAATTAGGGTTTTATTTTTAGAAACAAAATGAAATATGATAAAAGTGGCGTTTTTGGGCATTTTAGTTATTGATGGGATAGATTTGATATCAACCTCGGTAAGTTTGAAAATAAAAATTCTCCCTAAACAATTGTTAAGGAATTTGACTAATTTTAGGCCTCACCGAAGAATATTGAAATATGTTGTTGGATGAAATTTATATTGTTGATGAACCTTACTATGTATTACATATGTAGTTGATTGTGTTGGACTGATTGCTCATCGGTCGGGGGCGGAAGTTGTTGGTTGGTTGCGCAAAGACCGCACCTAGGAGTGTTGAGTTTTTTGAAACTCTTGATACCATCGTTAGCTAGTGAGACATCCAAGGTATGTAAAGGTAAAACCTCCTCCGCCTTTAAGGCACGACCTGTAATTATTTGTCCCTTATAAAATAGCCAAGATAGTTTACTTGATATATGTGAGTAGAGTTTTCAATTTCTATATGCCTAACACATGACCATATATCCTTTTCATTTGAAATTATGCATATTCATGCTTCTTGCGTCAATTTGTTTAGGTCAAAATATTTGTACTACTCCCATCAAGTCAAGTATCTATAGAGTTTGTTCGTCTTCATTAGGAATTCTTAGAAGTCACCTAGTATATCATCATATGATATGAATTAGAATAAATGGCCATACTATAGTTGCACTAATATATTAGATCACATAGCGATATATTCATATGGTGATATAAAGTACAAGGTTGTAATAGTTCGATACCATTAAAAGAAGTTAATTGTATATGGAAAGCATTACCTGAATAACTAGACATTATTTGCCGTAATATATACTTGCATAGGCATACAAAGCACTATTTGATAAAGGTTGACTACGGGAGGGTATCATAGGTTTGGCTTGGCACACGCGCGACGTAATTCTGTGCACAGAATTGAGATCAAACCACTATAGCGAGCCCGAATGCTTGGCGTATCTGCCTTTGTGGCATCATTTATATTTGGAATCAGTTGGACTAGTTCCCCTGACTCGAGCCAATATATGACACATATGGCCTGCGGGCAGACCTTATAGTGAGTCCCAAGGAGGGGTGTACCCTGCATCAGACCACGATTAAAGTTATACGTACAACATCATAGTCAAGAGTATCTGGGTTACACATATGATACACTTGACATAGAGTGCCCTTGGTAGGCCATCATATGTTTATTTGTATTAAAAGTAGGCACAAGATATCACTTAGGCAAATTGCTAGGCCCTTAATAACGATGATTTATTCATAATCGGTTATATGATAAGTTAATAAGGTAAATACATAGGTAACAATCTTATATGGTGTATTTGTCACCCGTTCTTTCATAAGTTATAGTTTTATATTAGAGGTTCTAGTATTCAGTTATCCACAATTGCTTATTCTATTGTTTTACTCATTAGGCATCCTTATACGTTTACTTGTATTCTGTCTGCTTTACATACTAGTAGATATTTTATATGTACTAACATCCCTACATTTGGGGGCACTGCATTTCTGTAAATATAGGATCATATGTATCGATGAGCAGACTTCTATACTAGGCACTCATTTGTATTCAACAAAGTAGTCGGTGAGCTCCTCTCTTACCTGGAGAGAAAAAACATCTAGTACTTTTTAATTATGTTTTCGGTTATAGTTTAGGTATGTTGGGGTCCTACCCCAACCACCTTCTTCGGTATAATTACAATTTCTCTTAGAGGCTTCGTAGATAGTGTTTAGTTGTCATACGTGGTCATAGTTGTACATAGCCCCTTCTCATTATTTGTAAATTATAACTCCTCCGTGCATTATATATGTCAGCCACATAGCTGACACTCATATGGTTCTTGTTCGCCATGCCTAGGCTAGGCTAGGGGAGTGACAGGCATGCCAGGGAGGCAGGAGAACGGCCTAGTGTGGGTCGTTGGGGTGGGTGGGGCCATTTGGATGGTCAAACGGGTGAAACGATGTGAACGAGGAATTTTTAGGCTAAATCGGTGTGCTATAGCCCACGATTTTGGGGGTGAGCCTGAGGTCCGGGTGTACTGTGTGCTGAAAATCAATCGGGGCCTACCAGGGAGTCTGAGGAGAGGCCTAGTATGGGCTGCTGGGGTGGGCAGGGCTATTTGGGTAGTCAAATGGGAGAAACGGTGCAAACATGGTATTTTCAGGCCAAATCGGTGTGCTATAGCCCTTGGTTCCAGGGGTGGGCTCAGGGTCCGAGCGTGATATGGGTTGAAAATTGGTAGGGGCATGTCAAAGAGGCTGAAGAGCAGCCTAGTATGGCCCGTTGGGGTGGGCAGGGCTATTTGGGTGGTCAATCGAGCGAAACGGTGCGAACACGACATTTTTGGGCTAAATCTATGTGCTATAGCCTATGTTTTTGGGGGTGTGCCCAAGATTCAAGCATAAAGTAGGCCAAAAATTGATTTAGGCATGCCATAGAGGCTGGGGAGCGGACTAATGTGTTTTGTTTGGGTAGGCAGGGCCATTTGGGTATTCTAACGGGCGAAATGGTACAAATGAGGTATTTTCAGGCCAAATTGGTGTACTATATCCCACGATTTTGGGGGTGTATCCAGAGTAAAATGGGCTAAAAATCGATTAAGGCGTGCCAGGGAAGTTGGGGAGCATCCTAGTATGGTCCATTTAGATGGGCGGGGCTATTTGGATGCTCAAACGGGCAAAACGAGGCAAATCGAGCATGGTCGGGATAGTTAGTGTGATATAGCCCACGATTCCGGGGGTTTGCCAATGGTTCGGGCGTGAAATAGGCCAAAAATCGATCGAGGCATTCTAGGGAGGCTAGGGAGCAGCCTAGTATGGTTTGTTTGGGTGGGCGGGGCCATTTGGGTGGTCAAACGGGCAAAACTGTACAAACGGGCCATTTTTAGGCTAATTCGGTGTGTTATAGCCTACGGTTCCAGGGGTGTGCCCAAGTTGCGAGTGTGAAATAGGCCAAAAATCGACCGAGGTGTGCTAGAGAGGCTGGAGAGCAGCCTAGTATGGTCTGTTGGGTGGGTGGGACACTTTGGGTGGTCAAACGAGCAAAATGGTGCAAATGAGGTATTTTGGGGCTAAATTGGTGTGCTATAACCCACGATTCTGGAGGTATGCCCAGGGATCGAGCATCAAATGGGATAAAAATCAATCGAGCCATTCCAGTAAGGTTGGAGAGTGACATAGTATGGTTCATTTGAGTGGGCGGGGCTATTTGGGTCGTCACACGAGCAAAATAATACAAACGGGGTATTTTTGGGCCAAATCGATGTTCTATAACCCACGGTTTCCGGGGCTCGGCATGAAATGGGCCAAAAATTAGTCGAGATATGGAAGAGAGGTTAAGGATCAGCCTAGTATAGTCCGTTTGGGTATGAAAAGAGATTTGGGTGGTCAAACGGGCAAAACGGTTCATACAAGGCATTTTCGGGCTAAATAAGAGTGCTATAGCCCATGGTTTTTGGGGTTTTTCCTAGGGTTTGAGCATGAAATGGGCCAAAAATTGACCGAGGCATGCTAGGGAGGCTGAGGATCAGACTAATATGGTTCGTTTGGGTTGGCGGGGCCATTTGGGTGGTCAAATAAGCGAAACAATGCAAATGGGGCATTTTCAAGCCAAATCAGTATGCTATAGCCCACAGTTTCGAGAGTGTGCCTGGGGTCCAAGCATGAATTGAGTTAAAAATAACTGAGGTATGCCAGGAAGGCTGGGTAACGACTTAATGTGGTCCGTTTGGGTTGGTAGGGCCAATTGGATTGACAAATAGGCAAAACGGTTCAAATGAGACATTTTCGGGCTAAATCGGTGTGCTATAGCCCACGGTTCCAGGGGTGTGCCTTGGGTTCGAGCATGAAATGGGCTAAAAATTGACCAAGCCGTGCCAGGAAGGCTAGGGTTCATCTTAGTGTGGTTTGTTTGGATGGGCTGGGCCATTTGGGTGGTTAAACTGGTGAAATAGTGTAAACAAGACATTTTCTAATCAAATTAGTGTGCTATAGCACACGGTTCCAGGGGTGTGCCCAGGGTTCGGGCGTGAAATGGACCAAAAAACAATCGAGGCATGCCAGTGAGGCTGGAGAGCAGCCTAATGTGGTCCATTTAGATGGGCGGAGCCATTTGGGTGGTCAAACAGATGAAACGGTGTAAATGGGGCATTATCAGGCTAAATCATTGTGCTATAGCCCACGGTTCCGAGGGGGTGCCCGGGTTCCAAGCGTGAAATGGGCCAAAATTCGATCGAGGCATGACATGGAGGTTGAGGAGTAGCCTAGCGGGCCAGTTTGGGTGGGCGGGGCCATTTGGGTGCTCAAATGGGAGAAACGGTGCAAATAGGGTATTTTTAATCCAAATCAGTGTGCTATAGCTTATGATTTCTGGGGTGTGCCTGGGGTTTGGGTGTGAAATGGGGCAAAATCAATTAAGGCATGCCAGGGAGTTTGGATAGCTGCCTAGTATGGTTTGTTTGGATGGGTGGGGCCATTTAGGTAGCTAAACTGGCGAAATAGTGCAAACAGGGCATTTTCAATCCGAATCAGTATGATATAGCCTACGGTTCCAGGGTTGTTCCCTGGGTTCGTGCATAAAATAGGCCAAAAATTGATTGAGGCATGCCGGTGTGGATGAGGAGCGGCCTAGTGTGGTTTGTTTGGGTGGGCAGGGCCATTTTGGAGGTCAAACAGGCAAAACAGTATGAACAAGGAATTTTTGGGCCAAATTAGTGTGCTATAATCCTTGGTTCCAGGGATGTGATTGGGGTTCGGGAGTGAAATGGGCCAAAAATCAATAGAGGCATGCCAGGGAGGCTGGGGAGCGGCTTAATGTGGGTTGTTGGGGTGGGCGGAGCCATTTGGATGGTCAAACGGGCGAAATGGCGTGAAAGGGGCATTTACGAGCCAACTCGGTGTGCTAATATACCAGTCGGTATTAGCCAAAAAATGAAGGCAACATGGAGAAAAAGAATGGAGGCCATACTAGTCTCATATGAGAGCTATGCTAGTAGTATATTCGGCGTATCAAAGGATTATGATGGTCATTACGTCCAGTGGAAGGAATTCGGGTATAAGATCTTGGAATTTCCTAAAGAACATAAAAAATATGCGCTACACCCATGAATACCCAAAAATAGAAGGCATTTACTAGTAACCACTTTTGTTGTCAGTACTTAATGGGAGTAGATAGGATAGAGCCCATAAATACAAAACATCCAACATTGCTCATGGTGAACATGACGCTCAACTCCCCTCCGCTTGGGGCTGAAGTGTCCCTTCTAAGTCTGGTGGTAGTTCATATGTTATGTCTCTACGCTTACCCCTCTTTACCACCTGAAGGGTATGCAAAATTCATGATAGGTTTTGACCTGGAAAATCCAGATGTAACCATCACAACGGGGTATGTTATTCGGCTGTATGGAGATAATGGTAAGCTACTCCCCATAAGTACAATCTATGGTGATATAGTATCCATGCTTAGTGAGTTTTCTAGGAAGTACGAGGAGAGTGGTATTGTTAGGATCACTCTATAAGTCTATAGTATGGATGAGAAAGTTGTAGGGGTAACTCCCTCTACTGAGGATATAGTTCCATTACTTGAGGAAGTCATTCGTATGGACTTCCCAATAAATTCGGTAAAGCCTATCCGTGCTGATGATATCAGACATGATGAGCATAGCTACGACCCCCCTATATCATGGCGGTCAAAAAGGGGAAAAAAAGGTTGAGCAAAAAGCTTTCGTTGCAGCAGATCTCGAGACATTAATAACCAGTGAGGGGGACTCACATAAGCCGTATGCAGCGGGTCTCATGCTTGTTCTCCTTAAGGAGCCTGTCAAGTACAATAGGGTGGAAACCTATTTCAGTGATGACTACATAACAATAAAGTTCTTTGATGATAGGAGTAGTAAGATGATGGATGAATTTCTGTCCAGAATTGAGCATATATTTAAGGGGTTTAGGTCAGTTCTAAAAATTTTCTTCCATAACTTAGGCAAATTCGATGGGATTGCTCACGATTTTAGGGGTGTGCCTGGGGTACGGGCGTGAAATGGGCAAAAAATCTATCTAGGCGTACCAAGAAGGCTGAGGAGTGGCCTTGTGTGGTCTTTTTAGGTTGGCGGGGTTGTTTGTGTGGTCAAACAGGTAAAATAGTGTAAACATGGAGTTTATGGGCCAAATCAGTGTGCTATAGCCAACGATTCTGGGGGTGTCCCCAAGTTTCGGGCATGAAATGGGCCAAAAATCAATCGAGGCATGACAGGTAGGTAGGGGAGCAACCTAATATGGTCCTTTAGGTAGGTAAAGCTATTTGGGTAGTTAAACAGGCAAAATAGTGCGAACGGGGCATTTTCAAGCCAAATTGGTTTGCTATAGCCCACGATTCCGGGGGTGTGCCCAGGGTTTGGGGCGAAATAGGCCAAAAATCATCTAAGGCATGTCAGAGAGGCTGAGGAGTGGCCTAGTATGGTCTGTTTGGGTGGCAGGGGCCATTTGGGTGGTCAAACAGGCAAAACAGTGTAAACGGGGCATTTTCGAGCTAAATCGGTGTGTTATAGACCATGATTCTGGGGGTGTGCTCGAGGTTCGAGTTTATAATATGCCAAAAATCGACTGAGGCATGCCATAGAGGCTGTAAAGTGGCCTAGTGTTGTTCATTTGGGTGGGCGGGATCATTTGGATGGTCAAATGAGTGAAATGGTGCAAACAACGTATTTATAGGCCAAATCAGTATGCTATAGCCCACGATTCTGGGGGTGTGTCCGAGGTTCGGGCGTTAAATGGGTCAAAAATCAACCAAGGCATAGGAGCGGCCTAGTGTGGTTCATTAGGGTGGGGGTAGGGGCATTTGGATGGTTAAACGGGCGAAATAGTACAAACGAGGCATTTTCTGGCTAAATCGATTGCTATAGCCCAAGGTTCAGGGGGTGTGCCCAGGGTTCGGGCATGAAATGGGCCAAAAATTTACTGATGCATGATAGAGAGGCTAAGGAGCGGGTTAGTGTGGTCTGTTTGGGTGGTCAAACAGGTGAAACAATGCAGATGGGGCATTTTCAGGCCAAATTGGTGTGCTATAGCCCATGGTTCCAGGAGTATGCCTAGGGAACTTTACTCTCTTAATCTAGGGAGTTCGGGGATCATCAGTGTAATCCGTTTCAATATTTGTGGTCATTTGGGTGGACAAATGGGTGAAACAGCGAGAACGGGGCATTTTTGGGCCAAATTGGTGTGCTATAGCCCACAGTTCCGGGGATGGGATCAGGGTCCACACATGCTGTGGGTAAAATATCAGCTGGAATATGCCAAGGAGGTTGGGGATTATCCTAGTGTGGTCCGTTTTAATATTCGTGGCCATTTGGAAGGAATAGTGTGGTCCGTTTTAATATTCGTGGCCATTTGGAAGGACAAACAGGCAAAAAGGCGCGAATGAGTTATTTTCGGGCAAAATTGATGCGCTATAGCCCACGGTTTTGGGGGTGGGCCCGAGGTCTGGGCATAATGTGTGCCAAAAATTTATCGGGGTATTCCATGGAGGTTGGGTATCATCCCAGTATGGTCCTTTTCATAATTCGTGGCCATTTGGGTGGACAAACGGAGAAATAGCGCCAATGGGGCATTTTCAGGCTAAATCGATGTGCTATAGCTCACGGTTCTGGGGGTGGGCCCAAAGTCTGAGCATGCTGTGGGCTAAAAATCAACCCGAGCCCATTATGGTCCGTTTCAATAGTTGTGGCTATTTGGGTTGACAAACGAGCAAAACGGCATGAATGAGGTATTTTTGGGATAAATCAGTGTGCTATAGCCCACGGTTCTGGGGGTGAGCCCGGGGTCTAAATGTTTTGTGGGCCAAATATCGATCGGGGCATGTCAGGGAGGTTGGAGATCCTCCTAGTGTGGTCCATTTCAATATTCGTGGCTATTTGGGTGGACAAATGGGAAAAACGACACAAAAGGGGCATTTTCTAGCCAAATCGAGTGCTGTAGTTCACAGTTTTGGGGGTGAGCCCGGGGTCCGGGCATGCTGTGGGCCAAAAATTGAATGGGGTAGGCAAGGGAGGCCGGGGATCATCCTAGTGTGGTCCGTTTCAATATTCGTTGCCATTTGTGTGGACAAACAGGCAAAATAGTCCGAACGAGGCATTTTCAGGCCAAATTGGTGTGCTATGGCCTACGGTTTTGGGGGTGGGCCAGAGGTCCGGGCATACTTTGGGTTGAAAATCGACTAGGGCATGCTAGGTAGATTGGACATTCATTCCAGTTTGGTCTTTTTTAATATTCGTGGCCATTTGGGTGGACAAACGGGCGAAACAGCACAAACGAGGTATTTTCAGGCCAAATAGGTGTGCTATAGCCCATGATTCTAGCGGTGGGCTTGGGGTTCGGGTGTGCTGTCCACCAAAAATTGACCGAGGCATGCCAGGGGGGTTGAGGATTATCCCAATGTGGTCTGTTTCAATATTCGTGGACATTTGGGTGGACAAATAGGAGAAATGGCACGAATGAGGCATTTTTGAGCCAAATTAGTGTGCTATAGCCCACGATTTTGAGGGTGGGCCCAGGATCCGGGCGTACTGTGATCCAAAAATCAATCGAGGTATGTTAGGGAGGTTGGGGATCATCCCAGTGTGGTCTATTTTAATATTCGCGACCATTTAGATGGACAAACGGGTGAAATAGTGTGAATGGGGCTTATTTGGGCCAAATCGGTATGCTATAGCCTACGGTTCTGAAGGTGGACCCGGGGTCCAGACGTGCTATGGCCAAAAGTTGATCGGGGCATGCCATAGAGGTTATGGATCATTCTAGTGTGGTCCGTTTTAATATTATTAGCCATTTGGGTGGACAAATAGGCAAAACGGCCTGAACGAGACATTTTTTATCCAAATTGGTGTTCTGTAGCCCACGGCTTCCGGGGTGGGTCCGAAGTTCGGGCGTGCTGTGGGCAAAAAATTGACCAAGACATGCCAGGGAGGTCAGGGATCATCCCAGTATGGTTCATTTCAATATTCGTGGCTATTTGAATGGATAAACGGGTGAAACAACACAAACGGGGTATTTTCTGGCCCAATTGGTGTTTTATAGCCCACAGTTCTAAGGGTGGGCCCAGGGTCTAGGCATTTTGTGGGCCAAAAATTGACTGGGCCATGTCAGGAGTTCGGGGATCATCCCAGTATGGTCTGTTTTAATGTTTGTGGACATTTGAGTAGACAAATGGGCAAAATGATGCGAATGAGGCATATTCATGCTAAATCGGTGTGCAATAGCCCACGATTTTGGGGGTGAGATCAGGATCCAAGCGTGCTATGGGTTGAAAATTGATTGGGGCATGCCAGGGAGGTTGGGGATTATCCCAATGTAGTCTGTTTCAATATTCATGGCCATTTCTGTGGACAAACAGGCAAAACAGCGCGAACGGGGCATTTTTGGGAAAAAATGGTGTGCTATAACCCACTATTTTTGAGGTAGTCCCGGTGTCCGAGCATTTTGTGGGCCAAAAATTGATTAGGGTGTGCCAGGGAGGTTGAAAATCATCCCATTGTTGTCTGTTTCAATATTCTTGGCCATTTGAATGGACAAACGGGCATAACGGCACGAACAGGACATTTTTGGGCCAAATTGCTGTTCTATATCCCATAGTTCCAGGGGTGAGCTCGGGGTCCAAGCATGCTGTGGGCAAAAAATTGATCGACGCATACTAAGGAGGTTGGGGATCTCCCCAATGTGGTTCATTTCAATATTCGTGGATATTTGGGTGGACAAATGAGTGAAACAACGCGAATGGGGCATTTTCGAGCTAAATCAGTATGCTTTAGCCCACGATTTAGGAGGTGGGCTTGGGGTCCGGGTATTTTGTGGGTAGTAAATCGATCAGGGCATGTCAGAGAGGTTGGGAATCATCTCAGGGTGGTCCGTTTCAATATTTAGTGCCATTTGGATGAACAAACGGGCGAAACGGTATGAACGAGACATTTTTAGGCTAAATTGGTGTGCTGTATCCCATAGTTCTAGGGGTGGGCCTGGGGTCCGGGCGTGATGTGGGCCAAAAATCTATCGAGGCATGACAGGGAGGTTGGGGATTGTCCCAGTGTGGTTCGTTTTAATATTCGTGGGTATTTGGGTGGATAAATGAGTGAATCGGCATGAACGAGGCATTTTTAGGCCAAATTGGTATGCTATAGCCTACGGTTCTGGGGGTGAGCTTGGGGTTCGAGTGTGCTGTAGGTTGAATATCGATCGGTGCATGCCAAGAAGGTTGGGGAACATCTAAGTGTAATCCGTTTCAATATTCATGGCCATTTGGGTGGACAAACAGGCAAAATGGCACAAACGGGGCATTTTTGGGCCAAATCATTATGCTATAGCACACGGTTCTGGGGGTGGGCCCTGGGTACGAGCGTGTTGTGGGCCAAAAATCAATCGAGGCATGACCGAGAGGTTGGTTATCATCCTAGTGTGTTCCGTTTCAATATTCGTGGTCATTTGGATGGACAAATAGACAAATAGTGTGAACATAGCGTTTTGCAGCCAAATCAGTATGGTATAGCCAACGATTTTGGTTGAGGGCTCGGGGTCCAACGTGCTATGGGTTAAAAATTATATAGGACATTCTAGGGAGGTTGGGGATCATCCTAGTGGGGTTCGTTTCAATATTCGTGGCCATTTAATTGGATAAACTAGCAAAACAATGCGAACGGGGAGGTTTCGAGCCAAATTGGTGTGCTATCGCCTATAGTTTTGGGATAGGCCCAGGGTCTGGGTATGCTGTGGGCGATAAATTGATTGGGGCTTCTCAAGGAGGTTGGGGATCATCTCAGTGTGATTCATTTCAATATTTGTGGGTTGTGGTGATTTGGGAGGACAAACAGGCAAACAGTGTGAACAAGGCATTTTCAGGCTAAATCGGTGAGCTATAATCCACGATTCCGGGGGTGGGCTCGGGGTTCGAGCGTACTGTGGGAACAAAATAGACTAGGGCATGCCAGGAAGGTTGGGGATCATCCCAGTATGGTTTATTTCTATATTCATGGCCGTTTGGGTGGACGAACGGGCGAAACGACGCGAATAGGGTATTTTCGGGCCAAATAGGTGTGCTATAGCCCACAGTTTTGGGGGTGTGCTCAAGATTGGGCATACTATGGGCCAGGGTGGTTTTGGATCATCTCAGTGTGTTCTATTTTAATATTTGTGGCCATTTAGGTGGACAAATGGGCGAATAATACGAACGGGACATATTCGGGCCAAATCGGTGTGTTATACCCCACTATTCTGGGGGTGGGCCTGGGGTTTGGCATGATGTAGGTAGAGAATTAATCGGGTCTTACCAGGGAGGTTGGGCATCGGCCCAGTGTGGTCCATTTCAAATCGGTTAGCTATAGCCTACGGTTCCGGGGGTGGACCCGAGGTCCGGCATGCTGTGGGCAAAAAATTGATCATGGCATGCCAGGTAAGTTGGGGATCATTACAATATTGTTTGTTTCAATATCCGTGGCTATTTGGGTAGATAAATGGGAGAAACAACATAAACTGGGCATTTTTAGGCCAAATTGGTGTGCTATAGCCTACGGTTCTGAGGTGGGCACGAGGATCGGGCGTGCTGTGGTCCAAAAATCTATCGGGATATTTTAGGAAGGTTGGGATCATCCCAGTGTGTTCCGTTTCATTATTCGTGTCCATTTGGGTGGACAAACGGGCGAAACGATGTGAATGAGGTATTTTCAATCTAAATTAATATGCTATAGCCCACGGTTCTGGGGATGGGCTCGAGGTTCGGGCATTCTATAAGCCAAAAATTGATTGGGGCATGCTAGGGAGGTTGGGGATCATCCCAGTATGGACCGTTTAAATATTGATGGCCATTTAGGTAAACAAACAGGCAAAACAATGCAAACGAGATATTTTTGAACCATATCAGATTTCTATAGCCCACGATTCTAGGGGTGGGTGGGAGGTCCGGGAGTACTGTAAGCCAAAAATTGTCAGGGGTGATCCAGGGAGGTTGGTGGTTGTCCTAGTTTGGTCCATTTCAATATTTGTGGCCATATTGGTGGACAAATGAGCAAAACGGTACGAACGAGGCATTTTTGAGCCAAATTGGTGTGCTATAACCCACAGTTCTGAGGGTGGGCTCAGGTTTCGGGCGTGCTGTGGGCTAAAAATTGATCGGGGCATGTCAGGAAGGTAGGAGATCATCCCAGTATGGTTCATTTCAATATTAATGGCATTTGGGTGGACAAAAGGGCTAAACGGCGCGAACGGTGAATTTTTGAGCCAAATTGGTATGCTATAGCCCACGATTTCAATGGAAGGCCCGGGGTCTGGTCTTGTTGTTGGTCATAAATCGATTGGGTATTTTCTGGGAGGTTGGGGATCGTCGTCCTAGTGTGGTCCGTTTTAATATTCCTGGCTATTTTGGTGGACAAATGGGGAAAACTGTGCGAATGAGGCATTTTCGGGCCAAGTTGGTGAGCTATAGCCCATGGTTCTGGGGGTGGCCCCAAGGTCCAGGCATGCTGTGGGCCAAAAATTGACCGAGGCCTGCTAGGCAGATTGGGGATCATCCCAGTGTGGTCCATTTCAATATTCGTGGCCATTTGGGTGAACAAACGGACAAAACAACGCGAACGGGTCATTTTCAGGCCAAATCAGTGTGCTATAGCCCATGGTTTTAGGGATGGGCTCAAAGCCCGGGCATGCTGCCGTCTAAAAATAGATCAGGCATGCCAGGGAGGTTGGGGATCCTTCTAGTGTGGTTATTCAATATTTGTGGCTATTAGGTTGGACAAACATGCAAAATGGCGCGAACGGGGCATTTTTAAGCCAAATTAGTGTGCTATAGCCCATGATTCTGAGGGTGGGCCCGAGGTCTGAGCGTACTGTATGCCAAAAATTGACCTAGGTATGCCAGGGAGGTAAGATATTATCCCAGTATGGTTGTTTCAATATTTGTGTCCATTTTAGAGAAAAATGGGCGAAATGACGCAAATGAGGAGTTTTCGGGCCAAATCGTTATGCTATAGCCCACGATTTTTATGGTGGGCCCGATGTAAGGGCGCGTTGTGGGCAGAAATTTAATCGAGGTATGCCAGGGAGTTGGGGATCGGCCCAATATGGCCCGTTTCAATATTTGTGGCCATTTGGGTGGATAAACAGGCGTAACAATGGAAATGAGATATTTTTGGGCCAGATTGGTGTGCTATAGCCTATGGTTTTGAGGGTGGTCCTAGGGTTCGGGCATGCTTAGACCAAAAATTAATCGGGGCATGTCAGGGAGGTTGGGGACCATCCCAGTGTGGTTCGTTTCAATATATGTGGCCATATGGGTGGACAAATATAAGAAATGGCGTGAACGAGGCATTTTTGATCCAAATCAGTGTGCTGTAGCGCATGGTTCCGGGGATGGGCTCGGGTTTCGGGAATGCTGTGGGCCAAAAAAAGAATGGGGTGTGCCAGGGAGGTCGGGGATCATCTCAGTTGGTCTGTTTCAATATTTATGGCCATTTGAGTGGACAAACAGTCAAAACGGCATAAACAAGGTATTTTTGGGCCAAATCAGTATGCTATAGCCTATGATTTTGGAGGAGGGCCTAAGCTTCGGGTATACTTTGGGTTGAAAATTAACTAGGGCATTCCAGGGAGATTGGGCATCATCCCAGTATGGTCTACTTTTAATAGTCGTCATCTTTTGGGAGGACAAATGGGCGAAACAGTGCGAACGGGGCGTTTTTGCAAAAAATTAGTGTGTAATAGCCTATGGTTCCAGGGATGGGCTTGGTGTTCGGGCATTTTGTGGGCCGTAAATAAACCAGGGTATGCCATGGAGGTTAAAGATCGTCCCAGTGTGGTTTATTTAAATATTCGTGTCCATTTGAATGGACAAATAGGTGAAACATAATGAACGGGGAATTTGGGCCAAATCGGTGTTCTATAGTCCACAGTTCCAGGGGTAGTCCCGAGGTCCTGGTATGCTGTGGACTAAAAATCAATCCGGCCGTGCCAAGGGGGTTGGAGACCATCCCAATGTGGTTCTTTTTATATTCATGGCTATTTGGGTGGACAAACAGGCAAACAGTGCAAATGGGGCATTTTTCTGGTCAAATCGGTGTGCTATAGCCCAAGATTTTTATAGGTGGGCTCGGGGTCAGGGCGTGCTGTAGGCTGAAAATTGATCGGGGCATGTGGGGAGGTTGTGGATCATCCCAGTATGGTCCATTTTAATATTCGTGACCATTTGAGTGGATAAACGGGCAAAATGGCGCGGATGGGGCATTTTCGAGCCAAATTGGTGAGCTATAGCCCACGGTTTAAAGGGTGGGCTCGAGGTCCGGGCGTTCCATTGGCCAAAAATTTATTGAGGCATGATAGGAAGGTTGGTGATCATCCTAGTGTGGTCCGTTTCAATATCCATTGCTATTTGGGTGGACAAACGGGTGAAACAGTACGAATAGAGCATTTTCGAGCCAAATCGGTGTGCTAAAGCCCACGATTTTGGGGGTGGGCCCAAGTCCCAGGTGTGTTGTGCTCCAAAAATTGATCGAGGTATGCCAGGGAGGTTGGGGATAATCCCAGTATGGTCTATTTCAATATTCATAGCAATTTTGGTGGACAAATAGATGAAACAGCATGAATGGGGCATTTTCAGGCCAAATCAGTGTGAGCCCACGGTTCTGGGGGTGGGTTCAAGGTTTAAGTGTGTTGTAAGCCAAAAATTGATCTAAACGTTCCAGGGAAGTTGGGGATCATACTAATGTGGTCCATTTTAATATTCGTGCCATTTGGGTAGACAAATTAGCAAAATAGCGCAAATGGGGTTTTTTCGAGCTAAATTGGTGTGCTATAGCCCACGATTTTGAGGGTGGGCCTGGTGTCTAGGCGTGCTGTGGACCAAAAATTGATGAGGGTATTCTAGGGATGTTGGGGATCATCCCAGTATGTCCCATTTCAATAATTGTGGCCATTTGGGTGGACAAACGGGCGAAACAACGCGAATGGGGCATTTTAAAGCCAAATTGGTGTGCTATAGCCCACGGTTCCGATGGTGGGCTCGGGGTCCATGCGTGATGTGAGCCAAAAATCAACCAGAGCATCCTAGGGAGGTTGGGGATCGACCCAGTGTGGTCCATCTCACTATTCATGGCCATATGGGTGGACAAACAGACAAAACGGCTTGAACAGGGCATTTTCAGGCCAAATCATGTGCTATAGCCCACGGTTCCGGGGGTGGGCATAGGTTCCGGGTTTGTTATTGTCCAAAAATCTATTGAGGCATGCCAAGGAGGTCGGTAATCATCCCAGTGTGGTCCGTTTAAATATTTGTGGCTATTTGAGTGGACAAACGGGCAAAATAGTGCAAAACGAGCATTTTCAGGCCAAATCAGTGTGTTGTAGCCCACGGTTTCGAAGGTGACCATAGGGTTTGGGTGTTCTGTGGATTGAAAAATTTAAGGCTGGTAACGAAATCGAAAAATTCCATTTTGGTTCGTTAATTCCATATTCAGTTCAATTTCGGTACCGGTAACACAATGGTACCGGTTGGTGCCGCTATACCGGTACCCAATGGTCCGAAATATGATATCAGTGCGAACCATAGAATAATTCTGGTATTTCCAGTGCTGGTTGACCAATTTCCAATACCGGTTGACCATTTATAGTCCGGCGATGCGTTAAAACTGGTGAAGTTAGGTTATATGGTTTATGCTGGCAAGTTGGGTTTTCAAAATTTGGCCCTCTTCAAACTGAACAAAAGGCTAAAGAGATCATCATTATGTCTAAGACAAAGTAGAATAATAATAATTATAAGCTCTCCGAGTCTTTGTTGAAAAGTGTTCCATATATATGTATTATAAGTATTAAAAAAGAGTCGACAAGAGAATTGTAAAGGGGCCCTAATACTTTGAAATTAGTGGAAGGAGATGTCACCACGGTGAATACTAAAACTTAAACTTATTATAAAGAAGTTAATAAATTATATAAAACTTAACTTATATAAATTATATATGTTAATATATAAGCTAATATATATATAAGTTAAGACCAACACTCTCTTTCTCTTCTTTGCGCCTCTCTTTCTTTCATTCACCTTCTCGTCTTTATACCTTTTCTCAAGATTATACACAACTAATTCCAAGATTTACAAAGGTTCTATTGGCTGTTGATCCTACAGAGATGGATAGGGAACAGAAGTATAAGTTAATATATATACATACATATAAATATATATATATATATATATAACTTAAATTAAAATTTGAAAATAAACTTTTTGTAGTACGTTAAGGCCATTTTCTATGTCTCTTTTGGTAAAGTTCCAGCATCGATCTGGTCCGACCCGATTTCACACCGGTAACCAATGGACCGGTGCATACAAGGATAAAATTATAGTATTTTGGTTCTGGTTAAACTTGTTCTGGAAACAAATTTGGTAAGGAATATCTGGTACCAGTACCGATTTCGGTAAAACTGGTCCGGCGATACCGGTTTTGGTCCGTTGCTAGCCTTAGTTGAAAATTGACTAAGACGTACCAAGAAGGTTGGGTAACATCCCAGTGTGATCCGTTTCAATATTCATGGCTATTTGGGTGGAGAAATGGGCTAAAAAGTGCGGATGGGGCATTATCTGGCCAAATCGGTATGCTATAGCCCACTGTTCTAGGGTGGGCCTGGTGTTCGAGCATTCTGTTGGCTGAAAATCAACTGGGGAGTGCCATGGAGATTGGCGATCATCCCAGTGTGGTCCGTTTCAATATTCATGACCATTCGAATGGATAAACAGGCGAAACGGCATGAATAGGGCATTTTCAGGCTAAATTGGTGTGCTACAGCCCATAGTTCCAGGGGTGTCCATGTGGTTCAGGCGTGTTGTGGGAAAAAAATTGATAGGGGCATGACAGGGAGGTTGGGGATCACCCTAGTGTGGTCCGTTTCAATATTTGTGGCCAGTTGGGTGGACAAACGAGTGAAATGGTGCGAACGGGACATTTTTGGGCCAAATAAGTTTTCTATAGCCGACGGTTTCAGGGAAGGGATCGAGGTCCGGGCATGCTATGTGCCAAAAATATATCGGGGCATACCAGGGAGGTTGGCAATCATTACAGTGTGGTCCATTTCAATATTCATGGCCATTTGTGTAGATAAATACGTGAAACAGCGATAACGGGATGTTTTCACGATTTTAGGGGTGGGCCTAGGATCCGGGCGTACTGTGGGACAAAAATAGACCGGGGTGTTCCAAGGAGGTTGAGGATCATCCCATTATTATCTGTTTTAATATTTATGGCCATTTGGGTGGACAAACGGATGAAACGATGCGAACGGGGCATTTTCGAAATAAATCGGCGTGCTATAGCCTACAGGTTTGGGGGTGGGCCCAGGGTCCGAGCGTGTTGTGGGCCGAAAATTGATAGGTGAATTTCAATGATATTGGGGATTATTGTAATGTGGACCATTTAATATTCATGGCCATTTTGGTGGACAAACGGGTGAAATGTAGTGATCGGGGTAGTTTCGGGCCAAATTAGTGTGGTATAACCCATGATTTTGGGGGTGGTCCTGGGGTACGGGCGCGCTGTAATCCAAAAATTGACCTTGGAATTCTAGGGAGGTTGGGGATCATCCAGTGTGGGCTGTTTCAATATTCATGGTCATTTGTGATGACAAACGGGCGAAACGGGGCGAACGGGGCATTTTTGGGCTAAATCGGTGTGCAATTTTTGAGGGTGGGCTCGGGGTATGGGTATGCTGTGAGCAACCTCACTGGCATGGCCCCATAAATTTTTGGCCCACAAAATGCCCGGACATCGGGACGACCCCTAAAATAGTGGGCTATAGCACACCGATTTTTTCCAAAATACCCCGTTCGTGCCGTTTTGCCTGTTTGTCCACCCAAATGCCCATAAATATTAAAACGGACCATACTGAGACAATCACCAACTTCCCTGTCATGCCCTAATTGATTTCCAACCCACAACATGCCTGGAGACCGGGCCCAACCCTAAAAACGTGGGCTATCACACACCGATTTAGCACAAAAATGCCCCATTCGCGCTATTTTTTCCGTTTGTCCACTCAAATGGCCACGAATATTGAAACAGATCGTGCTGGGATGGTCCTAAACTCTTTGGAATGCCTCGGTCAATTTTTGGCCCATAACACGCCTGGACCTCGGGCCAACCCTTGGAACTGTGGGCTATAGAACACAAGTTTGGCCCGATAATGCCCCGTTCGTACCGTTTCGCCCGTTTGTCCATTCAAATAGCCACTAATATTGAAATGAACCACACTGGGATGATACTTGACCCCCCTGTCATGTATCGATCAATTTTTGACCCATAGCACACCTGAACCTCGAACCCACCCCAAAATATGGGCTATAGAATACCAATTTGGCCCTGTTCGAGCCGTTTCGCCTGTTTGTCCACCCAAATGGCTATGAATATTAAAACGAACCATGATGGGATAATCCATAACCTCCCTGGCATGCCTCAATAAATTTTTGGTCCACAACACGCCTGGACCCCGTGCCCACCCTCGAAACCGTGGGCTATAGCACACTGATTTGGCCCAAATTTGCCCCGTTCGCACTATTTCGTCCGTTTGTCCACCTAAATAGTCACAAATATTGAAATGAACCACACTGGAATAATCTTCAATCTCCTTGGCATGCCCTGATTGATTCTCAGCCCACAGTATACCCGGACCCCGAGCCCACCCCCGGAACTGTAGGCTATACCACACTGATTTAGCTCTAAAATACCCCATTCGCACCATTTCTCTCGTTTATCCACCCAAACGGCCATGAATATTTAAACAAACCACACTGGGATGATCCTCAACCCTCTGGTACACCCCGATTAATTTTCGACGGACAGCACACCTGGAACCCGAGCCCACCGCCGGAACCGTGGGCTATAACACACCGATTTGGCCTGAAAATGTCCCGTTTGCATTGTTTTGCTCATTTGTCCACCAAAATGGCCAAGAATATTAAAATGGACCACACTGGGATGATCCCCAACCTTCCTGGCATGCATCGATCGATTTTCGAACCATTGCACGCTCGGACCCCAGGCCCACCCCTAGAACCGTGGGCTATAGCACACTGATTTGGCCTTAAAATGCCCCGTTCGTGCCCTTTGACCCATTTGTCCACCTAAATGGCCACGAATATTGAAACAAACCACATTGGGATGATCTACAACCTCTTTGGCATGCCTCACTCGATTTTCAGCCAACAGCACGCTCGGACCCTGAGCCACCCCAAAGCCGTGGGCAATAACACATTGATTTGGCTCGAAAATGCCCCGTTCGTGCCATTTTACCCGTTTGTCCATCCAAATAGCCACAAATATTAAAACGGACCACAATAGGAAGATGCCCAACCTCCCTGACATACCATGGTCGATTTTTTGACCATAGCACACTCGGACCCCGGGCTCACCCCTAGAACCGTGGGCTATAGCACACTGATTTGGCTCGAAAATGCCTCCTTCATTCTATTTTGCCCGCTTGTCCACCCAACTGACCACGAATATTGAAACAAACCACACTGGGATAATCCCCAACCCCCCTAGCATGCCCCGATTGATTACATCCCACAGCATACTCAGAACTCGAGCTATAACACACCGATTTAGATCGAAAATACCCCGTTCGCGCTATTTCTCCTTTTGTCCACCCATATGGCTACAAATATTTCAATGGACCACATTGGGATGATCCTAACCTCCCTGGCATGCCTCAATTGATTTTTGGCCTACATAGTATCCGAACCTCGGGCCCACCCCCGGAACCGTAGGCTATAGCACATCGATTTGGCTAAAAAATAACTCATTCACGCCTTTTCGCCTGTTTGTCCTCCCAAATGGCCACGAATATTGAAACGGACCATACTGGGATGATCCTCAACCTCTATGGCATGCCCCGGTTGATTTTTGACCCACAACATGCTCGAACCCCGATCCCACCCCCAAAACCATGGGCTATAACACATCGATTTGGCTCGAAAATTGCTTATTTTGGCTTTTTTGCCCGTTTGTCCATCCAAATGGCCACAATATTGAAACAGACCACACTGAGTCGATCCCCGACTTCCCTAGATATTAGGTCGCTCCCCTACCTCCATGTCATACCTCGATTGATTTTTGGCCTATTTCACACTCAAAACTCATGCACACCCCAGACCGTTGGCTATAGCACACCGATTTGGCCCATAAACTCTATGTTTATGCTGTTTTGCCTGTTTGACAACACAAATAGACCCGTCTACCCAAACAGACCACACAAGGCTACTCTCCAGCCTCCCTGGCATGCCTTGATAGATTTTTTGCCCATTTCACGCCCGTACCTCGGGTACACCCCTGAAATCGTGAGCTATAGGACACCGAGTTGGTTTGTAAATGCCTTATTCACTCTATTTTACCCGTTTGACCTCCCAAATAGCTCTGCCCACCCTAACGTCCCACACTAAGCCTGTCCCCATCCTCTCTGGCACGCCTCTATCAATTTTTGGCCTATTATACGCTTGAACCTTGGGCACACCCCCAGAACCGAGGATTATAGCATACTAATTTGGCTTGAAAATACACAGTTCATATTGTTTTGCCTGTTTGACATCCCAAATGGCCCCGCCCAACCAAAATAACCATACTAGGTTGCTCCCCATCCACCCTAGCATGCCTCAATTGATTTTTGGCCCATTTTACTCCTGAACCCAGGGCACAACCCTGGAACCATAGGTTATAACATACTGATTTGGATCGAAAATGGCCCGTTTGCACCGTTTCGCCCATTTAACTACCCAAATAGGCCCACCAACCAAAAAAAACCTTATTAGGCTGCTATCCAGACACCCTGACATGCCTCAGTTGATTTTTGCCCTATTTCACACCCGGACCTCGGGCGCACCCCAGAAATCGTGGGCTATAGCACATCAATTTGGCCTAAAAATACCCTGTTTGCACCTTTTCTCCTGTTTGAACATCCAAATAGCCCCGACCACCCAAACAGATCACATTTGGATGCTCCTCAGCCTTCATGTTTTGCCTCAATCAAATTTTGACCTATTTCATGCCTGGAACCCGGGCACACCCCCAGAACTATGGGCTATAGCACAATGATTTATCCTGATAATGCCCCATTTGCATCGTTTTTCCTGTTTGGCCACCCAAATGGCCTCGCCCACATAAACGGACCATATTAGGCTATTCCCCAGCCTTTCTAGCATGCCTAAGTCAATTTTTAGCCCATTTTATGCTCGGACCCTAGGCACACCCCTGGAACTGTGTGCTATAGCATACCAATTTGGAAATAAAATGTCTTATTTATATTGTTTTAGGGGTGAACTTGGGGCATAGGCGTGTTGTAGGTCAAAAACCGATCGGAGCATGCCAGGGAGGTTGGGGATCATACCTGTATGGTCCATTTTAATATTCGTGGCCATTTGGATGGACAAATGGGCAAAACGGCGTAAATAGAGCATTTTCAGGACAGTGTGTTATAGCCCACGGTTCTGGGGGTGGGCTTGAGGTACAAGTGTGCTGTGGGTCGAAAATCCACAAGGGCATGCTAGGGAGATTGAGAATCATCCCAGTGTGGTTTGTTTTAATATTCGTGGCCATTCAGGTGGATTCACAGGCAAAACGGCGTAAATAGGGCATTTTCTAACCAAATCGGTTTGCCATAGTTCACAGTTCTAGGGGTTGGCCTGGGGTCTTAGCGTACTGTGGGCTGAAAATTAATCGGGGCATGCCAGGGAGGTTGGGATCGTTCTAGTGTGGTCTGTTTAAATATTAGTGGCCATTTAAGTGGACAAATGGGCAAAACGGTACAAATGGGGTATTTTAAGGCCAAATCGGTGTGCCATAGCCCACGATTCTAGGGGTAGGACCGGGGTCCGGGCGTGCCTTAGGCTGAAAATTGACTGAGGCATGCCATGGAGGTTGGGATTCATCCCAGTGTGGTCCTTTTAAATATTCATGGAGATTTGGGTGAAAAAATGGGCAAAATAGTGCGAACATTGCACTTTTGGGCTAAATCGGTGAGCTATAGCCCACGATTTCAGGGGTGGGCCCAAGGTTCGGCAGTGTTATTGACTAAAAATTGATTGAGGTGTTCTAGAAAAGTTGGGGATCATCCCAGTGTGGTATGTTTCAATATCCATGGCTATTTGGGTGGACAAACGAGCAAAACAGTGCGAACGGGGCATTTTGGGGCCAAATTGATGTGCTATAGCCCACGGTTCCAGGGGTGAGCCCGAGGCCCGAGCATTTTGTGATCCAAAAATCAATTGAACCATGCCAGGAAGGTTTGGTATCATCCCAATATTGTCCATTTCAATAGTCGTGGCCATTTGTATGGACAAATTGACAAAACGGTGAGAACGGGGCATTTTTGAGCCAAATCGGTTGCTATAGCCCACGGTTCTAGGGTGGGTCTGGGGTCTGGGTGTTCTGTAATCCAAAAATCAATCGTAGAATTCCAGGGAGGTTGGGGATCATTCAAGTGTGCTCCGTTTTAATAATCGTGGCTATTTGGGTGGATAAACGAGCAAAGCAGCGTGAAGGGGGCATTTCCTAGCCAAATCAATGTGCTATAGCCTATGATTTCGAGGATAGGCCGGTGTCCCAGCGTGATGTGGACCAAAAATCAACATGGGCTTGCCAGTGATGTTAGGAATCATCCCAGTATGGCCCATTTCGATAATCGTGCCTATTTGGGTGGACAAATATGCAAAATAGTGCGAACGGGGCATTTTCTGGCCAAATCGATGTATTATAGCCTACGATTCCGAGGGTGGCTTGGCGTTCGAGCATTCTGTAAGGAAAAAATCAACCGAGGCATGTCAAGGAGGTCGGGGATCATCCCCGTATGGTCCGTTTTAATATTCGTGGCCATTTGGGTGGACAAATGGACAAAATGGTGCAAACATAAATTTTCGAGTCAAATTAGTGTACAACCCACGATTTTGGGGTGGGCACGGGTTTGAGTATTTTGTGGGTTAAAAATTGAATAGGGCATGCCAGAGAGGTTAGCGATCATACCATCATGATCCGTTTCAATATTCATGACTATTTGTGTGGACAAACGGGCAAAATGACGCTAATGGGGCATTATCTGGCCAAATCGATTTGCTATAGCCTATTGTTTCAGGGGTGGGCTCGGTGTTCGGGCATATTATAGGTTAAAAATTTACCGGGGCATTTCAAGGAGGTTGAATATCATCCCAGTGTGGTCCGTTTCAATATTCATGGCCATTTGAATAGACAAACAGGTGAAATGACATAAACGGGGCATTTTTAGGCTAAATCATTTTGCTATAGCCCACAGTTCCAGGGGTGGGCCCAGGGTTCGGGCATGTTGTAGGCTGAAAATTGATGGAGGCAGTCCAGGGAGGTTGGGGATCATCCCAATATTGTCCATTTCAATATTCATGTCCATTTGGGTGGACAAATGAGCGAAATGATGCGAACATGACATTTTTGGGCTAAAAAAGTTTTCTATAGCCCACGATTTTGGGGGTGGGTCTGGGATCCAAGCGTGCTATGGGCCAAAAATTAATCGGTGCATTTCAGGGAGGTTGGTTACTATCCCAGTGTAGTCTATTTCAATATTCATGGCCATTTGGGTGGAAAAATATTTGAAATGGTGAGAACAAATATTTTCACAGTTTCGAGGGTGGGCCAGGGGTCTGGGCGTTCTATGGGCCAAAAATTATCTGAGGCATGCTAGGGAGGTTGGGGACCATCCCGTTATTATCTTTTTTAATATTTGTGGCCATTTGGGTGGACAAATGGATAAAACAACGCGAACAGGTCTATTTTCAAGCCAGATTGGTGTGCTATAGCCCACAGTTTTGACTGTGGGTTATGGAACAAAAGCTGATTATGGAAATCCAAGGATATTGAGGATAGTACCAATGTGTCCCGTTCAATATTTGTGGCCATTTGGGTGAATGAAGGGTAAAACAGAGTGAACGGGGTAGTTTTGGGCCAAATTAGTGTGCTATAGCCCATGGTTCTGGGGGTGGGCCAGGGGTCCGGGCATGCTATGATCAAAAAATTGACCGACAGTTGTGAGGGAGCTTGAGGATTTTTCCAGTGTTGTCTGTTTCAATATTTGTGGCCATACATGTTTATTAATGGGCAAAACGTGTGAACGAGGCATTTTTAGGCTACATCAGTGTGCTATAGCCCACTGTTCCGGGGGTGGGCTCATGGTATGGGCGTTATGTAGGCCAAAAATCGACCAGAGCGTATTAGGGGGGTTGAGCATCATCCCAGTGTGGTCTGTTTTAATTCGTGGCCATTTAGGTGGATAAACGGGCAAACCAGCACAAACAGGGCATTTTCAGGCCAAATAGGTGTGCTGTAGCCTACGGTTTTGGGGGTAGGCCTAGGGTACAGGCGTGTTGTTGGTAAAAAATCACCAGGTGTATGCTAGGGAGATTAGGAATCATTCCAGTGTGGTCCGTTTTAATATTCGTGGCCATTTGGGTGGACTCACGAGCGAAATGGCGTAAACAGGGCATTTTCCAACCAAATCGGTATGCTATAGCCTAGGATTTCGGGGGTTAGCCTGGGGTCCTACGTGCTGTGGGCCTAAAATTGATCGGAGCATGCCAGGGAGGTTGGAACCATTTTAGTATGGTCCATTTCTATATTCGCAACCATTGGAGTGGACAAATTGGCAAAACAGCGCAAACGGGGCATTTTAAAGCTAAATCAGTGTTCCATAGCCCACGATTTTTAGGGTGGGACCAAAAATTGGGCGTGCCGTGGGTGAAAAATTGACTGGGACATGCCATTAAGGTTGAGAATCATCCCAGTTTGGTCCGTTTCAATATTCGTGGCCATTTGGATGGACAAATAGGCAAAATAGCTCGAATGGGGCATTTTCAGGCCAAATAGATGTTGGCCAAAAATTGATTGAGGTATGCTATGCTATTTGGGATCATTTGAGTATGGTTCGTTTCAATATATAAGACTATTTTTTTGGAAAAATGGGTTAAAAGGCACGAACGGGGCATTTTTAGGCAAAATTAGTGTGCTATAGCTCACGATTATGGGGGTGGGCCCGAGGTCCGGGTGTGATATGGTCTAAAAATTGATCTAGGCGTACCAGGGAGGTTGGGGATTGTCCCAGTGTGGTCCATTCCAATATTTGTGGCCATTTTTATGGACAAACGGGCGAAATAGGATATTTTCAGGATAAATTGGTGTGCTATAGCCCACGATTTTAGGAGTGAGTCTGGGGTCCGGGCGTGTTGTAAGCCAAAAATTGACCGTAGCATGCCAGGGAGGTTAGGGATCATCCTAGTGTTGTCCATTTTAATATTCGTGTCCATTCGGGTGGACAAATAGGAAAAACAACATAAACAGTGCATTTTCGGGGTAAATTGAAGTGCTATAGCCCACGATTCTGAGGGTTGGCCTAGCGTCCGGGTGTGCTGTTGACCAAAAATCAATCAAGGCATGCCAGGGATATTGTGGATTATCCCAGCATAGCCTCTTTGTATAATTGTTGCTATTTGGGTGGACAAATAGGTAAAACAGCGGGTACAGGGCATTTTCGAGCCAAATCAGTATGCTATAGTCCACGGTTCCGAGGATAAGTTTGGGGTTCGGGCAAACTATAAGATAAAAATTGATTAGGGCATGCTATCAAGGTTGGGGATCGAACCAGTATGGTCCATCTCAATATTCATGGCCATATGGGTGGACAAATGGGCAAAACGGTGTTAACAGGGCATTTACGAGCCAAATCGGTGTGCTATACCCTATAGTTCTGGGGGTGGGCCTAGGTTCTAGGCGTGGAGCAGGCCAAAAATTAACTGGGCATACCAGAGAGGTCAGGGATCATCCCAGTATGGTCTATTTTAATATTCGTGGCCATTTTTGTGTACAAACTAGAAAAATGGCACGAACATGGCATATTTGGGCCAAATTGATGTGCTATAGCCCACTATTTCGAGGGTGGGCCCAGCGTTCGAGTGTGCTGCAAGTTAAAAATTAAGTAGGATGTGTTAGAGAGGTTGGGTATCATCCCAGTGTGTCCGTTTCAATATTTATAGCTATTTAGGGTGGACAAATGGACAAAACGGTATGAACGAGGCATTTTCCAGAAAAATCGATGTGCTATAGCCCACAATTGTGGGAGTAGGCCTGGTGTTTGGGTGTTTCTATGGACTAAAATCGATTGGGGCATGTCAGGGAGGTTGGGGATCATCCTCGTGTGGTCCGTTTCACTATTTGTGGCCATTTGAATAAACAAACGAGCAAAACGGCGTGAACAGGGCATTTTTGGGCTAAATCGGTGTGCTACAACCCATAATTCCAGGGGTGGGCCTGGGGTTCGGGAGTATTATGGGATAAAAATGGATTGAGATGTGCCAGGGAGGTTGGGGATCTTTCAGTGTGGTTCGTTTCAATATTCGTGGGCATTTGGATAGACAAATAGGCTAACTGATGCGAACGGGGCATATTCAAGCAAAATCGATGTGCTATAGCCCACGGTTCTGTGGTGGACCCAGGGTATGGCATGCTGTGGGCCAAAAATTAATCGGGACGTGCCAGGAAGGTTGGGCCATTTTACTATTTGTGACTATTTGGGTGGACAAACGGATGAAATAAAACGAATAAGGCATTTTTAGGCAAAATCAATAAGCTATAGCCCATGGTTTTCGGGTGGGCCCTGAGGTCCAGGCGTGCTATGGGCCAAAATTTTTTTGAGGCATGCCAAGCAGGTTAGGATCATTCCAGTGTTGTCCGTTTCAATATTCATGGCCATTTGGGTGGACTAACGGGAGAAACAACGTGAACGGGGCATTTTTGGGCCTAATCGATGTGCTATAACCTATGATTCTGGGGGTGGGCCTAGGGTCCGAGCGTGCTATGGGCCAAAAATCAACCGGGGCATGCTAGGGAGGTTGGGGATCATCCCATTGTCATTTGTTTCAATATTCATGGACATTTGAATAGACAAATAGGTGAAACAGTGTAAATGGGTTTTTTCAGGCTAAATCAATGTGTTATAGCCCACGGTTCTAGGGTGGGATAGGGGTTGGGGCGTATTGTGGGTCAAAAATTAATTGGGGCATGCCAGGGAGGTTGGGGATCATCTGAGCTTTTTTAGCCAGATTGGTGTGCTATAG
Source organism: Capsicum annuum (assembly GCF_002878395.1). Classification (NCBI taxonomy): domain Eukaryota; kingdom Viridiplantae; phylum Streptophyta; class Magnoliopsida; order Solanales; family Solanaceae; genus Capsicum; species Capsicum annuum. Next base: position 216,556,400 of record NC_061119.1, read on the forward strand.
CCTATATTTTTAGGGTGTGCCTGAGGTTCGAGTGAGATGTGGGTTGAAAATTAATTGAGCGCATGCCAGGGAGGTTGGGAATCATCCCAGTTGGTCCGTTTCAATATTCTTGGCTATTTGGGTGGACAAATAAGCAAAATAAGGCATTTTTGGGCCAGATTGGTGTGCTATAGCCCACAGTTTTAGGGGTGGCCTAGTGTCCAGGCGTGTTGTGGGCTAAAAATCAACTCGACCATGTTAGGAAGATTGGGGATCATCTCAGTATGGTCCATTTAGATATTCGTGGCCATTTGGGTAAACAAGAGGGTAAAATGGCGGGAATAATTTTCAAGCCAAATTGGCGTGCTATAGCCCACGATTCTGAGGGTGGGCCTAGGATTCGGACGTGTTGTACGCTGAAAATTGACCCGAGCATGCTGGGAAGGTTGGTGATAATTCCAGTGTGGTTTGTTTCAATATTCGTGGCCATTTGTGTGGACAAATGATGAAACAGCACAAATGGGGCATAATCGAACCAAATCGGTGTGCTATGGCCTATAATTCTAGGGGTGGGCCAGGGGTCCGTGCGTGCTGTGGCCCAAAAATCTATCGAGCGTGCCAGGGAGGATGAAGATCATCCTAGTATGGTCTATTTTAATAGTCGTGGCCATTTGGGTGGATAAATAGGCGAAACAGTGCATAGGGAGCATTTTCGGGCTAAATCAGTGTGTTATAGCCTAAGGTTTTGAGGTAGGCCCGGGGTCCGGGTGTGATGTGGGCCAAAAATTGATTAAGGCATGCCAGGGCAGTTGGGAATCACCCCAGTATGGCCTGTTTTAATATTTGTGACTATTTGGGTAGACAAACGGGTGAAACAGGGCAAATGGAGCATTTTTGGACCAAATCGGGTGTGCTATAGCCCACATTTCTAGGGGTGGGTCTGGGTTTTGGGTGTGCTATGGGCCAAAAATTGATTGGGGTATGTCGGTAAGGATAGAGATTGTCTTAGTATAGCCTATTTAAATATTTTGAGGCTATTTGTGTGGACAAACTGGCAAAACGACACGAACGGGGCATTTTCAGGCCGAATTGATGTGCTATAGCCTACGGTTCTGGGGTGGGCTCGGGGTCCAGGCATTCTGTGATTCAAAAATTGATTGAGGATTTCTAGGGCAGTTGGATATTGCCCCAGTGTGGTCCGTTTTAATATTCGTGGCTACTTGGGTGGACAAACGGGTGAAACGGGGTGAAAGGAGCATTTTTTGGCTAAATCGGTGTGTTATAGCCTATGGTCCTAGGGGTGGGCCTAGGATTCGAGTGTGCTGTGGGTGAAAAATCAATCGGGGCATGCCAGGGATCTTGGGGATCACCGTAGTATGGTCCGTTTCAATATTCATGGTAATTTATGTGGATAAATGAGCGAAACAGCACAAACGGGGGATTTTCGGGCTAAATTGATTTGCTATAGCCCATGGTTCAGAGGGTGGGCCCAGGGTTCGGGCGTGTTGTGGGCTGAAAATTGATCGAGGCGTGCTAGGGAGGTTGGGAATCATACAAGTATAGTCTATTTCAATATTCGTGGCCATTTAGGAGGACAAACGAGCGAAATGGCATGAACGGGGCATTTTCTGGCCAAATCAATGTGCTATAGCCCATGATTTAGGGGGTGGGCCAGGGGTCACGATGTGCTGTGGGCCAAAAATTAATCGAGGCATGCCAGAGAGGTTGGGTATTTCCCTAGTTTGGTCCATTTCATTATTCGTGGCTATTTGGGTGGACAAACAGGCGAAACAATGCTAACGGGGTCTTTTCGATCCAAATTGGTGTGCTATATAGCCCACGATTCTGGAGTTGGGATTGGGATCTAGGTGTGCTGTGGGCTAAAAATTGATCGGGGCATGTCAGGAGGTTGGTGATCATCCTAGTATAGTTTGTTTCAATATTTGTGGCCATTTGGGTTGACAAACAGGGTATTTTTAAGCCAAATCAGTGAGCTATAGCCCACGATTCTGGGGGTGAGCCCAGGTTCTAGGCTTGTTGTAAGCCAAAAATCTATTAGGGCATGCCAGGGAGGTTGGGGATTATCCCATTATGGTATGTCTCATTATTCGTGATCATTTGGGTGGACAAACGGGCAAAACGGTGCGAATGGGGCATTTTTGGCCCAAATCGGTGTGCTATAGCCTACGATTTTGGGGGTGGGCCTTGTGTATGGGTGTGTAGTGGGACCAAAATTGATTGAGGTATGCCAGGGAGGTTGGGGATCATTCCAGTATGGTTCGTTTCAATATTCATGGCTATTTGGAAGGATAAACAGGCTAAACAACGCGAATGAGGCATTTTCGGGCCAAATCGGTGTGCTATAGCCAATGATTTTGAGGGTGGGCCTGGGTTTCGAGTGTCCAGTGGGCTGAAATTCATCCGAGGCCTAACAGGGAGGTTGGGGATCGATTCAGTATAGTTTATTTTATTATTCATGGCCATATGGGTGGTAAAACGGGTGGAATGACATGAATAGGGCATTTCCTAGACCAATCGATATGCTATAGATCTGAGGGTGGGCCCAATTTTCTAGTGTGCTGTGGGTTGACATTCGACTAGGGTGTTCCAAGGAGGTTAGGGATTATCCTAGTGTGTTCCATTCGTGGCCATTTGGGTGGAAAAATGGGAGAAACGATGTGAACGAGGCTTTTTTGGGCTAAATCGATATGCTATACCCTACGGTTTTAGGGGTGGGCCCAGGGTTCGGGCATTTATTGGGTCAAAAATGAACTGGTGCATGCCATAGGGGATAATAATCATTCTAGTGTGGTCATTTTCAATATTTATGGCTATATGGGAGGACAAACAGGCAAAACGGTGCAAACAGGGCATTTTTGGGCCTAATCGATGTGCTATAACCCACGGTTCCAAGGGTGGGCCCAGTGTTTTGGTGTTTTGATGGCTGAGAATCAATTGGGGTATGCCAGGGAGGTTGGGGATCATCCTCGTATGGTCCGTTTCAATATTCGTGCCTATTTGAATGGACAAACGGGCGAAACTAAGCAAACGGGGTATTTTCGGGCCAAATTGGTGTGCTACAGCCCATAATTCCAGGTGATACAAGTCAAATGGCCACCCTAATTTTTGAATACATGATTGAAGAGCTTCACTTAAAGTCTCAAGACTTGGCCACCCCGAGAGGACAAGAATATGCAAGGAAGACAAATTTTGAACCTACCATTGAGCATACAATTCATCAAGGCCATGAGTGGAAGATTGCTTGGTGCATTGAAGACTTGAGTATTCACGGTTTTGGACACTTAATGGCTAACGGTTTTGGGAGCACTGGGGAGCCTTAACACACTCCAAAACTACCACTCTACTTAAGGGTGTTTTGATCATTTTGTGCCCTTTTCTTATACTCCATAAGAGCTCCTTTCTTTAAGTGCATTAGGGATATTTTACCTATTATTTTGTAATAACTATAAGTAGGCTTTTTAGTATTCATTTGATACTTGGTTGATTATTGATGGAAGACTTTTAAACATTGAAACAAACTCTCTCTAGAGTGAGGAGTGTACCACCTTAGTTGTAGGGATTGGAAAAACCACAAAACTAAAATGAGAGCACCAAGTGTGGATATCAATTGTATTGCAGTGTTGTCTTGATACATTGGTGTTTAGAGGAGGTAAGATCCCCCTTGTGTCAATGTAGAAGTTAAGTGTTTGTTGTGTGTAGTGTTAAGGGTCCAAGAGTCCAACAATTTCTTGGGTTCTTAAGATTATACCTTCACTTGTCTAACTATCTATCCTTTTGTTCATTATAATCTTGTAATCGTTTGTGTCTTGCAATCCTAATCCGTTGTTTCACATTGTTGTTGTTATCTTGTTCATCATCTTATATTGTTAACTTAGTTTCGCTTTGTGGCTGGTTTGGTGTGAAAACACACTTTTGTTATCTCATTTCTTGGTGTATTTGTCGAATTCGAGAGTGGTCACCAAGAGAGTCTTTGGTTCTTGAACTTGTGGACTATTTTTGGTGTATATTTTGTGCCTTTCGTTGTCTTACTTGTATCATTTGGTATCAAAGCATGAATAGATATTGTTCCTACAAGATCAATCTTGGGCTTGCTTGTTAGAAAATTAAAAAAAAAATTGTTGAAAAGCTTAAAATAAAAAAAAGATGCAAATCTGTCCATTTTGTGTTCTTGGCTGAGATTTTTCTTGTTTTCTTTTCTAGATCTTGGTGTTTTTTTTTGTTTAGTTGTTTCTAAGTTCTGGTTTTCTTGCTTACTAGAACTTTGAGTTTAGATCTAAAACTCGAGCTTTGAATATTGATGTTGTTGTTGTGAACAAAGACTTGGCCGATTGTTGTTGAACCTTGTTGTGGTGTACTGGTTTGGACATGTGGTTGTTGCTGGTTGTTCTTAGACGTATGGATTTAGTGTTTTTATTGTGTTTATTTTTGTTTTAGATCTTGAAATTCATCACAACCTTCATCTCTTGTTAAAACCGAAAATACAACACTAAAGACTTGACAGTGTGTTGGTAGAATTGTGTTGTAGATTTGAGTTGGTCGTTGGAATTGTTGTTGTTCTTAAAGATGTTGCGATTGTTTTCTTGAAGATTGTTGTGGTGTTCATCTTGTTCTTCATCTATTCTTACAACTTAAGACAACATAAAGTGTAAAATAGATCCAAAAGTTATAAGACCAAAGTTGTAAAGTTGTTTGTGAGAAGACTTGCACATCTCACTTTTTTAGACTTGACAACCACTTTGCCTTCAATCAAGGGGACATTTTCTTATGTGAATAGTAAAGTCAAAATGGGACCTACTCTTGTGGGACTAGTAGAGTCAAATCTTACCTTTTTGAATTTGAAAAGTGAAAAAAACTACAAGACTTTATCTTTTCTCCAAAAACAATTATCATCCATTCCAAGTGGTGTGAATATTAAAATTTCAGATTTATGACTAAAATTTGTGCAGGACCAAGACCAATTGCTTGCTGCCACATCACCATCACTACTGTACACATCACTATTAAGGTCAAATTTGGATTTTCTAGTCTCTAATTGTTGATTCTTGGTTTCATTAGTTGATCCTAGAACTAATTAACAAACTAGTAAACTCCTACTAGATTTTCAATTAGTCCTTTGAATCCATTGTTCGTGTCTATGTTTCTTTCGTGCTTTTGTCATTTTTAAAATTGTAGTACTTCTTGGTTCTAGTTCGGACATTACTTTCCTTTAGTCTTCAAAAAAAGAATCCATTCCGACCAAGGAGTAGACTCACCCCTCGACTCATCACGAACTACGATCCTACTTGCAACACTTATGAATCCTAGTGTGAGACGATCAACTGTGTGAGAGTGTGGTGAGGTTGTTTCGAACTAACTTATGTTTTTCTTTGTAGGATTGTTCTTTTCTTTTCTTTTCTTTTTTTTTAGGTACAATTACAAAGGAACCTGTGGCTTCAAACTCTCAACCCATGGATAACAATGCCACCAATGTCATTTTGGCCTACCTTAATACTATGTCCCGAGACCTAGCTATAGCAAATGAAAGTTTGGATCATATGGTAGGTCAAAGAAAGCAAGTGGGCTTTCGAAAACACGTCAAGAAGAAGGTCGTAGCTCATATGACCTACGAGGTAAAAATGTTATTCCCTACACTCCTATGAACTTAGAATGTTGTGTTGTGGCTAGTACGACCAAGTAGGTATAGTTGTGGCTTTGCCTAGGGTAGAGGTACTCGAGTCTCCTTTTTGTGATACTCTCAGTATTGTTAGGTCGCATGAGGACCAAACTCTTGTTGTAGATATGCAAGCACTAGTTCATCCTTTAGATGACGAAATTGATTCTTTTCGTGAGAATGATTTGTGTCCATCTAGTGCTAGAACTTATAACTTGACTAAGGTTCCAATACCAAGTGACGAGAGTATTCACATACTAGTTGACCCTTATAAAAACCAAGGTGGGTCTACATTGGTATATGAGTTACCAATAACTAGTGAGGTTGTGGACAATGATCAATCGGGAGGAAATGACCTTGACGTGCTTGATTGTTTAGGAAACTCTAATTATGATTATCTTGGTAAAGATGGTTTTGTTTATGATCCCTTTGCTGCCCATGACAGTTTATGTCTATGTAGGGACTACTCTTTTGACAAACAAGATGATGTGTGCTTAGAAATTCCATCTACTTCTTCTTTATGTATTTCTTATGTTGGTCATATTTCTAGTAGAGATTTTGAAACTAGTAGTAAATGCATGTATGAGAACCTTTTATTTGAAGTTGACTTATGGAACAACTTTCTCAACCCTCTTTTTGATCATGTTATTTCCAATGGTGATGAAGATGGATTTCTTAAATTTGAGGATGACACCCTAGGGGAGAATGAGAGTGGCCGAGATCTAAGCCTTTAGTTACGTCTCCTATTCAACCTCGGTAACTTCTTAGTGCGTAGAAGATGGATAGTTGTTGGTAGGTCCACTTGTTTGAGTGATATTGCTATATGTGTTGTTTGGACTTTATTTTTAATTAGGGCACCCCCCTTAATGGTTGTTTCTTTTGCCAACTCCTTTGTAATATTTTTGTAAGGTCACCTCGTGATTAAAACAAAGGATGTATGGTTATATATCAACTGTGTACCTCCTTGGCATGTTGATGTTGTTTATTGTACTAACTGTAACCCTTATGTCATGAGGATGTGGTGCTTGTTTGTGTTCTCTTTGTTCTTGTAAGGTTTGGATTCTAGGTCGAATCCTTTTCAAGAAAGGGAGGATGATACAAGTCAAATGGCCACCCTAATTTTTTAAGACATAATTGGAGACTATCACTTAAAGGTTCAAGACTTAGCCACCCCAAGAGAATAAGAATATGCAAGGAAGACCCATTTTGAGCCTACCATTGAGCATATAATTCATTAAGGCCGTGAGTAAAAGATTGCTTGGAGCATTGAAGACTTGAGTATTCACGGTTTTGGACACTTAATGGCTCAAAGTTTTGGGAGAATTGAAGAGCTTTAAAACACTCCAAAACCACCACTTTACTTAAGAGTGTTTTGATCATTTTTTGCCCTTTTCTTACACTCCATAGGATCTTCTTTCTTTAAGGGGATTAGGGATATTTTACCTATTATTTTGTAATAACTATAAGTAGGCTCTTTAGGATTCATTTGATACTTGGTTGATTATTGATGGAATACTTTGAAACATTGAAACAAACTCTCTCTAGAGTGAATAGTGCACCACCTTAGTTGTAGCGCTTGGAAAAGCCATAAAACCAAAATGAGGGCACCAAGTATGGATATCACTTATGTTACAATGTTGGCTTGATACATTGGTATTTAGAGAAGGTAAGATCCCTCTTGTGTTAACATAGGAGTTAGGTGTTTGTTGTGTGTAGTGTTAAGGGTCCAAGAGTCCACCAATTTCTTGGGTTCTTAAGATTATACCTTCACTTGTCTGACTATCTATCCTTTTGTTCATTGTAATCTTGTAACCGTTTGTGTCTTGCAATCCTAATCCATTTTGTTGTTGTTGTTATATTGTTCATCATATTACATTGTTAACTTAGTTTGGCTTGTTGGCTGGTTTGGTGTGAAAACACACCTTTGTTATGTGTATATATCGAATCCGAGAGTGGTAAAAAAGAGAGTACTTGATTCTTGAACTTGTGGACTATTTTTGGTGTATGTTTTGTGGCTTTCGTTGTCTTTCCTGTATCACCAGGGGTAGGCCTGGGGTCCAGGCGCGCAGTGGGCTGGAAATCAATCAGGGCATAACAAGGAGGTTGGGGATCTTCCAGTATGGTACGTTTTAATATTCATGGCCATTTGGGTGGACAAACGGGTGAACCAACACGAACGGGGCATATTCGGGCTAAATCGATGTGCTATAGCCTACGGTTCTTGGGTGCGCTTAGGGTCTGGTGTGCTATGGGCCAAAAATCAATCGGGGCATGCCAGAGAGGTTGGGGATCATCCCAGTGTGGTTTGTTTCAATATTTATGGCTATTTGGGTGGCCAAACAGCACAAATGGGGCATTTTTAGTCTAAATCGGTAAGCTATAGCCCACAGTTTCGGGGGTGGGCTTGAGGTGCGGGCGTGATGTGGGCCATCAATTGACTAAGGTTTGCCAGGTAGGTTGGGGATCATCCCAGTGTTGTCCATTTCAATATTCGTGGCCATTTGGGTGGACGAACAGATGAAATGTCGTGAACAGGATATTTTTAGGCCTAATCGGTGGGCTATAGTCAACGGTTCTGGGGGTAGGCCTGGGGTCCGGGCGTGCTGTGGGTCAACAATTGATTGGGGCATTCTAGGGAGGTTGGGGATCGTCCCAGTGTGGTCCATTACAATATTCATTGATATTTGAATGGACAAATAGGCGAAATAGCATAAACAGGGCATTTTTAGGCTAAATCGATGTGCTATAGCCCACAGTTCTGGGGTAGTACAGGGTTCAGGGTGTGCTGTGGGTCAAAAATTAATTGAGGCATGCCAAAGAGGTTGGGGATCGTCCTAGTATGGTTTGTTTCAATATTAGTGGCTATTTGGGTGGACAAACGGGTGAAATGGTGCTACATGGTATTTTTGGGCCAAATTGGTATGCTATAGCCCACGGTTTTGGGGGTGTGCCCGAGGTTCGGGCAAGCTATAGGCTGAAAATTGATTGGGTATATGCGAGGTAGGTTGGGAATCATCCCAGTATGGTATGTTTCAATATTCTTCGCCATTTGGGTGGACAAATGGGCGAAATGAGGCATTTTTAGGGCAGCTTGGTGTGCTATAGCCCATGATTTCATGGGTGAGCCCAGTGTTCGGGCGTGCTGTGGGCCAAAAATTAAATAGGGCATGGTAGAGAGGTTGGGGATCATCCCAGTATGTTCTGTTTTAATATTTGTGGCCATTTGGGAGGACACACGGGCAAAATGGCGTTAATGGGGCATTTTTAGCCCAAATCAATATGCTATAGCCTATGGTTCCAGGGGTGGGCCCGGGGTTTGGGTATGCTGTGGGTCAAAAATCGACCCGAGCATGCTATGGAGATTGGGGATCATTCTAGTATGGTTTGTTTCAATATTCATGACCATTTGTATTGATAAACGAGCAAAACAACAAAAATGGGGCATAATCGGGCTAAATTAATGTGCTATAGCCCATATTTTTAAGGGTGGGCTCGAGGTCCGAGTGTGCTATGAGCCAAAAATCTATTGGGGCATTCTAGGGAGGATGAAGATTATCCCAATGTGGTCCATTTCAATATTAGCATTCATTTGGGTAGATAAACGGGCAAAATAGCGCAAATGGGGCATTTTCGGGCCAAATCGGTGTGCTATAGCCTACGGTTTTGGGGTAGGATCGGGGTCTGTGAGTGATGTGGGTCAAAAAGTGACCGGGGCATGCCAAGACGGTTGGGAATTGCCCCAGTGTTGTTCGTTTCAATATTCGTGGCTATTTGGGTGGACAAATGGGTGAAACAGGGCAACCAGAGCATTTTTGGGCCAAATCGGTGCTATTGCCCATGATTCCAGGGGTGAGCCAGGGGTCCGAGAGTGCTGTGGGTCAAAAATCGACCGGGGCATGCCAGGTAGGTTGGCATCCTCTTAGTATGTTCCGTTTCAATATTTCTTGTCATTTGGGTGGACAAATGAGCAAAACAGTGTGAACGGGGCATTTTCTGGCCAAATCGATGTGCTATAGCCTACGGTTCCAGGGGTAGGCCTGAGGTTCGGGCGTATTGTGGACCAAAAATAAATAGAAGCGTGCCAGGGAGGTTGAGGATCATCCCAATATGGTACACTTCAATATTTGTGGCTATTTGGGTGGACAAATAGGTAAAATAGTGCAAAAGGGGAATTTTTGAGCTAAATCGGTGTGCTATAGCCCACAATTCCGGGAGTGGGCCCGAGGTTCGGGCGTGGTGTGAGTCAAAAATTGAACGGGGCATATCACGGAGGTTGGGGATCATCCTAGTATGGTTTGTTTCAATATTTGTGGCCATTTGGGTGGACAAACTAGCGAAATGGCATGAACGGGGTATTTTCAGGCCAAATCCATGTGCTATAGCCTATGGTTCTAGGGGTAGGCCCAGGGTTCAGACGTGCTGTGGACCAAAAATCAACTAGGGCATGCTAGGGATGTTAGGGATCATCCCAACATGGCCTGTTTCAATATTCATGGTCATTTGGGTGGACGAACGGGCGAAACAATGCAAACATGATATTTTTGGGCCAATTTGGTATGCTATAGCCCACGGTTCCAGGGGTGGGCCCTCCAGGCATGCTGTGGGATGATAATCGATTGGGAAATGCCAGGGAGGTTGGATATCATTGCAGTGTGGTTTGTTTCAATGTTCATGGCAATTTGGGTGGAAAAACGGGAGAAACATCATGAACAAGGAATTTTTAAGCTAAATCGGTGTGCTATAGCCCACGGTTCGGGGGGTGGGTTCGGGGTTTGGGTATGCTATAGGTGAAAAATCAATTAAGGCATGTCAGAGAGGTTGGAGATCATCCCACTGTGGTCCATTTCAATATTCGTGTCCATTTGATTGGACAAACGAGCAAAATAACACGAATGGTACATTTTCAGGCCAATTTAGTATACTATAGCCCAAGGTTTTAGGGGTGGGCTCGGGGTTTGGGCGTACTGTGGGCCAAAAATCGATCGTGACACACCAGGGAGGTTAGGATCATTCCAGTGTGATCCTTTTAATTATTTATGGACATTTGGGTGGACAAATGGGTGAAACAGCACAAATGGACGGGCCAAATCATTGAGCTATTGCCAGCGGATCCAGGGGTGGAGTTGGGGTCGGGTGTGGTATGGGCAAAAAATTGATTGGGGTGTGCCATTTTGGTTGGGGATCGTCTAGTGCAGTCCGTTTCAATATTCATAGCCTTATGGGCAGACAAACGAGTAAAACAGAGCAAATGAGGCATTTTCGAGCTAAATCGGTGTGTTATAGCCCACGGGTCTGGGGGTGGGCCCATGGTTCGAGCATGCTATGGTACGAAAATCAATTGGGGTATGCCAGAGGGATGAGGATCATCTCAGTGTGGTTTGTTTCAATATTCGTGGCCATTTGGATGGACAAACAGGCGAAACGGTGCTAATGGGGCATTTTTGGGCCAAATTAATGTGCTATAGCCCATGGTTCTGGGGATGGGCCCAAGGTACAGGCGTGCTGTGGGTTGAAAATCGACTTGGGCATGCCATAGATGTTGCATAGTATGGTCCGTTTCAATATTGGTGGCCATTTGGGCAAATAAACGGGCAAAACAGCGCGAATGGGGCATTTTCTGGCCAAATCTATGTGCTATAGCCCACGGTTCTAGGGGTAGGCCCCGGGTCCTGGTATGCTGTGGGTCAAAAATCAATCGGGGTGTGCCAAGGATGTTGGGGATTGTTCCAGTATGGTTGGTTTCAATATTCGTGGCCATTTGAGTGGACAAACAGGTAAAACAACGAGAATAGGGAATTTTTAGACTAAATCGATGTGATATTGACCACGGTTCTAAGGGTGGGCCTGGGGTTCGGGCGTGTTGTGATTCAAAAATCGACCAGGGCATGCCACAGAGGTTGGGGATCATCCCAGTATGATTCGTTTCAATATTCATGGCCATTTGGGTGGACAAACAAACGAAACTGCACGAATGGGGCATTTTCGTTATAGCCCACGGTTTCAAGGGTGGGCCTGAATACGAGCGTGTTATGGGACAAAAATAGACCGATCATGGTAGGGAGGTTGAGGATCATTCTAGTCTGGTCCATTTTAATATTCGTGGCTATTTGGGTGGACAAACGGGCAAAGCAGGGCATTTTTAGGCCAAATCAGTATGCTATTGCCTACGGTTCTAGGGGTGAGCTTGAGGACCGAACGTGATGTTGGTCAAAAATTTATTTAAGCGAGCTAGGGAGTTTGGGGATCCTCCAAGTGTGGTTAGTTTTAATATTCGTGGACATTTGGGTGGATAAAATGGCAGAACAACGTGAATGGGACATTTTTTGGCCAAATCAATGTGCTATAGCCCACGGTACTGGGGGTGGGCCTGGGTTCCAGGCATACTGTGGGCCAAAAATTGATCGAGGTATGTCAGGGAGGTTGGGTATCATCTCAGTATGGTCCATTTTAATATTTGTGGCCATTTGAAAGGACAAATAGTCAAAACGATGCGAACGGGGCATTTTTAGGCTAAATCGGTGTGCTATAGCTTATGGTTTTGGGGGTGGGCTCGGGGTCTGGGTGTGCTTTGGGTTGAAAATTGACCGAGGAATTTTAGAGAGGTTGGGGATCATCCAAGAGTGTTCTATTTCAATATTCGTGGCCGTTTAGGTGGACAAACGGGCAAAACAGCGCGAACAAGGCATTTTTAGGCCAAATCGTTGTCTTATAGCCCATGATTCTGGGGGTGGGTTTGGCGTTCGAGCGTGATGTGGGTCAAAAATGAATAGGTCCATGCTAGGGAGGTTGGGGATCATCCCAATGTGGTCTTTTTCAATGTCTGTGGCTATTTGGATGGACAAATAGGCAAAATAGCATAAATGGGGCATTTTCGAGTCAAATCAATGTGTTATAGCCCATGACTTTGGGGTGGGCCTGGGGTACGGGTGTGCTGTGGGCCAAAAATTGACCTGGGTATGAAAGGGAGGTTGAAGATCATCCTAGTATGGTCCGTTTCAATATTCGTGGCCAGTAGGAGGAAAAATAGGCAAAACAGCGCGAACGGGGCATAATCGGGTCAAATTAGTGTGCTATATCCCGTGATTCTAGTGGTGGGTCTGAGGTTTGGGTAATCTGTAGGCCCAAAATCAACTGGGGCATGCCACGGAGAATAGAAATCATCTCAGTATTGTTTGTTTCAATATCCATGGCCATTTGGGTAGACAAATGGGCTAACCGACATGAACCATTCATAATCGAGCTAAATTGGTATGCTATAGCCCAGGGTTCTGGAGGTGGAACTGGGGTTCGAGGGAACTATGGGATAAAATAAATTAGGGCATGCTAGAGAGGTTGGGGATCGTCCCTATATGGTCCGTTTTAATATTCTCGACTATTTGGGTGGAAAAAGGGGCAAAATGGGGCATTTTCATGCTAAATTGGTGTGCTATAGCCCACGGTTCTAGAGGTGGACCCAGGGTTCGGGTGTGCTGTGGGTTGAAAATCAACTAGGACATTCCAAGGAGGTTGAGCATCATCCCAGCATGGTTTGTTTTAATATTCATGGATATCAGGGTAGATAAACGGGCAAAACATTGCGAACAGGGCATTTTTGGGCCAAATTGGTGTGCTATAGCCCACGGTTCCATGGGTGGGTTCGAGGTCCGGGCGTGTTGTAGGTTGAAAATCGACCTGGGCATGTCAGGGAGGTTGGAGATCATCCCAGTGTGGTATATTTCAATATCTGTTGCCATTTGGGTGGATAAATAGGCAAAACAGCATGAACGGTGCATAATCAAGATAAATTGGTGTGCTATGGCCTACTGTTTTGAGGGTGGGCTCAGGGTTCGGGCGTGCTATGGGATCAAAATCGACCAGGTCATTCTACTAAGGATGGAGATCATCCCAGTATGGTCTGTTTCAATACTCATAGCCATTTGGGTGGACAAACGGGCAAAACGGCATACACGGGGCATTTTTGGGACAAATTGGTGTTCTATAGCCCATGGTTCTGGGGTGGGGCCCGAGATCCGGGCGTGCTGTGAACCATAAATCGATCAGAGCATGCCAGGAAGGTTGGGGAACATCCCCTTGTAGGATGTTTTAATATTCGTGGCTATTTGGGTGGACAAACAGGTGAAACAAGGTGAATGGAGCAGTTTTGGACTAAATCGGTGTGCCCATAATTTTGGGAGTAGGTTCGGGGTCCCAACATGCTGTGGGACAAAAATTGATCGGGGCATGCTATGGAGGTTGGGGATCATCCCAATGTGGTCCATCTCAATATTCGTGGCCATTTAGGTCGACAAACTGACAAAACGGTGTTAACAGGGCATTTTCAAGCTAAATTGGTATGCTATAGCCCATAGCTTTGGGGGTAAGTCCAGGGTCTGGGAGAGATGTGGTCTGAAAATTGATCGGGGCATGCCAGAAAGGTTGGGTATCATCCCAATGTGGTCTGTTTCAATATTCGCGGTTATTTGAGTAGACAAACGGGCGAAACGATCCGATTGAGGCATTTTTGAGACAAATTGGTGTGCTATAGCCCATGATTTGGGGGTGGCCCCGAGGTACGAGCGTGATATAGGCGAAAAATCAACCGGAGCATGCCAGGTAGGTTGGGGATTGTCCCAGTGTGTCCCGTTTCAATATTTGTGGCCATTTGGACGGATAAACAGGCAAAATAGGACATTTTTGAGCCAAATTATTGTGCTGTAGCCCATGGTTCTGGGGATGGGCTCGGGGTTCGGGCGTGCTGTGGTTCAAAAATTTATTGGGGTATGCCAGAGAGGTTTGGGATCATCCCTGTATAGTCCATTTAAATATTTGTCGCCATTTGGATGGACAAACAGGTGAAACAACACGAACAAGGAATTTTCAAGCCAAATCAGTGTGCTATAGCCCATGGTTCTCGGGGTGGGCCTTGGGTCCGGGTGTGCTGTGGATTGCAAATCGACTGGGCCATGCTAGGGATGTTGAGCATCATTCTAGTATGGTCTGTTTTAATATTCGTGGTAATTTGGGTGGACAAACGGGCAAAACAGCACGAATGGGGCAGTTTTAGGACAAATTGGTGTGCTATAGCCCATGGTTCCATGGGTGCGCTTGGAGTTTGGGCTTGCTGTGGGCTGAAAATTGAATTGGACATGCCATGGAGGTTGGGGATCATTCCATTATTGTCCGTTTCAATAATCATGGCTATTTGGGTGGACAAACGGACAAAACAGTGCAAATGGAGCATTTTTGGGCCAAATCGGTGTGCTATAGCTGAGGGTGGGCCTGCGGTTCGAGCTTGATGTGGGGTGAAAATCGACTGGGGTATGCAAGATATGTTGGGGATCATCCCAGTATGTTCTATTTTAATATTCGTGTTTACAGGCAAAATCGATGTGCTATAGCCCACAGTTTCAATGGCAAAGTTGGGTACGAGTGTGCTATGGATTAAAAGTTGATTGAGGCATGACAGGGAGGTTGGGGATCATCCTAATATGGTTCATTTCCATATTTGTGGCCATTTGGGTTGTCAAACGGGCAAAACAGCGCGAATAGGGTATTTTCGGGCCAAATCGGTGTGCTATAGCCTACGATTTTGGGGGTGGGCCCATGGTTCGGGCATCCTATGAACCGAAAATTGATCGAGGTATTCTAGGGAGGTTGTGGATTATCCAGTGTGGTCCGTTTTAATATTCGTGGACATTTGGGGGGATAAAGGACCAAAACGGTATGAATAGAGCATTTTCAGGCCAAATTGTTGTGCTATAGCCCACGATTTAGGGGGTGGGCGCAGGGTTCGGGCATGCTGTGGATAAAAAATCGACCAAGGTATGTTAGGGAAGTTGGGGATCATCCCAGTATCGTCCATTTCAATATCCGCGGCCATTTGTATGGACAAATAGGTAAAACAAAATGAATAGTGCATAATTGGGCTAAATCGGTGTGCTATAGCCCACGATTCTAGGGGTGGGCCCTTGTTCTGGGTGTGCTGTGGGCCTAAAATTGACTGGGGCATGATAGGGAAGATGGAGATCGTCCCAGTGTGGTCCGTTTTAATATTCGTTGATATTTGAGTGGACAAACGGGCAAAATGGCACAAACGAGGCATTTTTAGGCCAAAACGGTGTGTTATAGCCCACGGTTCCGTGGGTGGGCCCAGGGTCCGAGTATGCTGTGGGCTAAAAATTGATTGGGGCTTTCCAGGGAGGTTAGGGATCATTCCATTGTGGTCCGTTTCAATATTCATGGCCATTTGGGTGGATAAATGGACAAAACGGGGAGAACGGGGCATTTTTAGGCCAAATCAGTGTGCTATAGCCCATGATTCTGGGGTGGGTTTGGGGTACAGGCATGCTGTGGACCAAAAATCGATTGAGGCCTGCCAGGGATTTTGGGGATTGTCCCAGTATGATTTTTTTTCAATATTTGTGGCCATTTTGGTGGACAAACAGGCGAAACGACGCTAATAGGGCATATTCAGGCCAAATCGGTGTGCTATAGACCATGATTTTGGGGTTGGTCCTGGGGTCCGGGCATACTATGGGCTGAAAATTAATCGGGGCATACTAGGGAGGTTTGGTATTGACCTAATGTGGTCCGTTTCAATATTCGTGGCCGTTTAGGTTGACAAATGGACAAACCAACATGAACGGGGTAATTTCGGGTTAAAATCATGTGCTATAGCCCACAACTCCGGGGGTGGACCCGAGGTCCGGGTGTGTTGTGGATTGAAAATCAACCGAAGTATGCCAGGGAAGTTTTGGATCATCCTAGTGTGGTCAATTTCAGTATTTGTGGCCGTTTGGTTGGACAAACAGGTGAAATTGCATAAACAGGGCATTTTGGAGCAGAATGGGTATGCTATAGCCCACGATTCTGGGGTTGGGCTCAGGGTTCGGGTGTTCTATGTGTTACAAATCGATCGGGGCGAGAAAAGAAGGTTGGGGATCATCCCAATATGGTTCGTTATTCATGGCTATTTGGTTGGACAAATAGGCAAAACAGCATGAATGGGAAATTTTTTGGCCAAATCAGTGTGCTATAGCCCACGGTTCTTAGGGGTGGGCTGGGGGTCTGAGCGTACTGTGGGCTAAAAATATGCCAGGAAGTGCCAGGAAGGTAGGGGATCATCTCAGTGAGGTCCGTTTTCATATTTGTGGCCATTTTAGTGGACTAACGGGAAAATCAGTGTGAACAGGGTATTTTCGTGCCAAATCGGTGTGTTATAGCCCACAGTTTTGGGGGTAGGCCTGGGGTCTGGGTGTGCTGTGGGCCTCAAATTGACTGGGGCATGCTAGGGAGGTTTGGGATCATTCCATTATGGTTCGTTTCTATATTCATGGCCATTCGAGTGTACAAATGGGCGAAACAGTACGAACGGGGAATTTTTGGGCCAAATCGATGTGCTATAGCCCACGGTTCCGGTGGTGAACCCGGGGTCCGGGCGTGCTGTAGGTTGAAAATCAACCGATGTGTGTCAGGGAGGTTGAGGATTATCCTATTGTGGTCCGTTTCAATATTCGTGGCCATTTTGGTGGACAAATAGGTGAAACACCACAAATAGGATATTTTTAGACTAAATCGAAATGCTATAGCCCACGGTTCTAGGGGTGGTCCCGGGGTCCGGGCGTGCTGTGGTCTAAAAATTATTTGAGTCATGCCAGGGAGGTTGGGGATCATCCTAGTATGGTTCATTTTAATATTCGTGGCCATTTGGGTAGACAAACGGTCGAAACGACACGAACGAGGAATTTTTGGGCCAAATCGGTGTGCTAGCCCACAGTTCTGGAAGTAGGCCTGGGGTCCAGCCATGCTGTTGGCCGAAAATTGAATAGGGTGGTATGGATATTGGGGATCATATCAATGTGGTCCGTTTCAATATTCGTGTCTATTTAGGTAGACAAACATGCAAAACGGTGCAAGCTAGGCATTTTTAGGCCAAATTGGTGTGCTATAGCCCACAGTTCCATATGTGGGCTTAGGGTCCCGGTGTGCTGTTGGATGAAAATCGAGTAGGGCATGCCAGAGAGTTTTGGGATCGGCCTAGTATGGAGAATTTCAATATTTGTGGCCATTTGGGAGGACAAACAGGCGAAACAAAGCGATCAGAATATTTTTGGGCCAAATCGGTGAGCTATAGCCCACAGTTCCAGTGGTGGGCTTAGGTCTAGCGTGCTGTGGATAGAAAATTGACCGAGGCATGCCATGGAGGCTGGGATCATCCCAGTGTGGTTTGTTTCAATATTTGAGGCCATTTGGGGGGTATTTTCAACCTAAATCGGTGTGCTATAGACTACGGTTCTGAGAGTGGGCTTGGGCTCCGGGCTTTCTGTAGGCCAAAAATTTATCGGGGCTTACCAGGAATGCTGGGGATCATCTCAGTGTGGTCTGTTTCAATATTCGTGGCTATTTAAATGGATAAAGGGTCAAAATAGTGTGCTTAGCCCATGATTTCAAGGTGGGCCCGTGGTCCGGGCGCGCTGTGGGCCATAAATTGACCGAGGCATGCCAGTGAGGTTGGGGATTGTCCCAACATGGTCCATTTCAATTTCCGTGGCCATTTGGGTAGATAAATGGGTGAAAAGACATGAATGATGTATAATCAGGCTAAATCGGTGTGCTATAGCTCACGGTTCTGGGGGTGGGTCTAGGGTTCGGGCATATTATGGGCCCAAAATTGATCTTGGGCATGCCAGGGAGGATGGAGATTGTCCCAGTATGGTCCGTTTAAATATTCTTATCCATTTGGGTGGACAAACGAGCAAAATTGTATGAACAGGGCATTTTCAAGATAAATCAATGTGCTATAGCCTACGGTTCCTGGGGTGAGCAGCCGTGCTGTGGCTTAAAAATTAACTGAGGCATGCTAAGGAGGTTGGGGATCATCCCAGTATAGGCCATTTAATTATTCGTGGCTATTTAGGTGGATAAATAGGTGAAATGGGGTGAGTGAAGCATTTTCAGATCAAATCGGTATGCTATAGCCCACGGTTTTGGGGATGGGCCCGGGTTCCCGATATGCTGTGGGCCAAAATTTGATTGAGGTATTCTAGGGATGTTGAGGATCATCTCAGCATGGTCCGTCTCAATATTCGTGGCCATTTAGGTGGACAAATGAGTGAAATGGTGCGAATGGGGCATTTTTAGGCCAAATCGGTATGCTATGGCCCACAATTTTGGGGGTAGGCTCAGGATTCGGGTGAGCAGTGGGATAAAAATTAACCGAGGCATGCCAGGGAGGTTGGGGATTATCCCAGTATGGTCTATTTGAAAATTCTAGGCCATTTTGGTGGTCAAACGAGTAAAACGGCACGAACGGGGCATTCTCGAGCTAAATCGGTATGCTAAAGCCCACGGTTCTGGGGGTGGGCCTTGGGTGAGGGTGTACTGTGGGCTAAAAATCAATCGGTTCATGCTAGGAAGGTTGAGGATCTTCCCATTGTGGTTCGTTTGAAAATTCTAGGCCATTTGTGTGGTCAAACGGGCAAAACAACATGAACGAGGCATTTTTGGGCCAAATCGGTGTGCTATATCCCACGGTTCTGGGGGGTAGGCCTGGGGTCCGGGCATGTTGTGGGACAAAAATTAATCAAGGCATTTTAGGGAGGTTGGGGATTATCTAGTATGGTTTATTGAAAAATTCTAGGCCATTTGGGTGGTCAAATGGGCTAAACAGCATAAACGGGGCATTTTTGGGCTAAATCGGTGTGCTATAGTCCCCAGTTCTGAGGGTCGGAACAGGGTCCAAGCATGCTGCAAGCATTCCAGAGAGGTTGGGGATTGTCTCAGTATGGTTCATTTTAAAATTCTAGGCTATTTGGGTGGTCAAACGACTGAACGGTGCGAATAGGGCATTTTCGGGCCAAATCGATGTGCTGTAGCCCATGATTCTGGGGTTTGCCCAGGGTCCAGGTGTACTGCAGGTCAAAAATCATTTGGAGCATGAAACGAAGGTTGGGGATCATCCCAGTGTGGTCCGTTTCAAAATTCTAGGCCATTTGGGTGGTCTAAAGGGTGAAACAATGTGAGTGGGGCATTTTCGGGCTAAATCAGTGTGTTATAGCCCATGATTCTATGTGTAGGCCCCGAGTCCAGGTGTTTTGTGGGTCAAAAATCGATCGGGGCATGCCAGGTAAGTTGGGATCATCCCAGTGTGGTCCGTTTAAAAGTTCTAGACTTTTTGGGTGGTCAAACGGGCAAAACAACACGAATGAGGAATTTTTAGGCAAAATCAGTGTGCTATAGCCCACGGTTTTGGGGGTGGACTCGGGGCACGGGCGTGCTGTGGGTTGAAAATCGATCGGGGCATGCCAGATAGGTTGGGGATCGTCCTAGTATGGTCCATTTAAAAATTCTAGGATATTTGGGTGGCCTAACGGGCGAAACGGCATGAACGGGCATCTTTGAGCATAATCAATTTGCTATAGCCTACGGTTCTGGGGGTAGGCTCGGGGTTTGGGCGTACAAGGGAGCTGGGGAATTATTTTAGTGTGGTCTGTTTCAAAATTCTTGGCCATTTAGGTGGTCAAATGGGTGAAACAGTGCGAACGGGTCATTTTCAGGTAAAATCGGTGTGCTATAGCCCACAGTTCTAAGGGTGGGCCAGGGGTTCGGGGGTGTTGTTGACCAAAAATAGGTCGGGGGGTAACAGGGAGGTTGGGGATCATCCTAATGTAGTTCGTTTCAAAATTATAGGCCATTTGGGTGGTCAAATGGGCAAAACGGTAAGAACAGGGACTTTTCAATCCAAATAGGTGTGTTGTCCTCGGTTTTGGGGTGGGCCTAAGGTTCGGGTGTTCTGTGGGTCAAAAATTGTATGGGGCATGACAGGGAGGTTGGGGATCATCCCAGTGTGATCCCTTTCAAAATTTTAGGCCATTTGGGGTGCTCAAACAGGCAAAATAGCGAGAATGGGACATTTTTTAGCCAAATTAATGTGCTATAGCCGATGATTCTGGGGGTGAGCCCGGGGTCCGGGTATTCTGTAGGTCAAAAATTGATTGAGGCATGCCAGAAAGGTTGGGGATTATCCCAGTGTGGTCTGTTTCAAAATTCTAGGCCATTTGGGTGGTCAAATGGTCAAAACAGCATCAATGGGATATTTTTAGGCTAAATCGGTGTTCTATAGCCCCCGGTTCCGGGGGTAGGCCCAGGGTCTGGGCATGCTGTGGGATGAAAATCGACTGGGGCATGCTAGGGAGGTTGTGGATCATCCTAGTATGGTCCGTTTCAAAATTCTAGGACATTTGGGTGGTCAAATGGGTCAAACGGCACGAACGGGGCATTTTTAGGCCAAATTGGTGTGTTATAGGCGTACTGTGGACCAAAAATCGATCAAGGCATGCCACGGAGTTTGGAGATCATCTCAGTGTGGTCCATTTCAAAATTCGATCGGGGTGTGCCACGGAGGTTAGTAATCATGTCAGTGTGGTCCGTTTTAAAATTTTAGGCCATTTGGGTGGTCAAATGGGTGAAACGGCACAAACGGAGCATTTTTGGACCAAATAGGTATGCTATAGCTCACGGTTTTGAGGGTAGGCCTGGGGTCCGATCATACTGTAGACTGAAAATCAATCGAGGTATTCCAAGGAGGTTGGAGAGCGTCCCAATGTGGTTAGTTTCAAAATTCTAGGCCATTTGGGTTGTCAAATAAGTGAAACGATGTGAATGGGCCATTTTTAGGTTAAATTGGTGTGCTATAGCCCACAGTTCTGAGGGTGGGCTCGGGGTTCAATGTGCTGTGGGTCAAAAATCTATCGAGGCATACCAGGGAGGTTGGAGATTATCCCAGTGTGGTCCATTTAAAAATTTTAGGTCATTTAGGTGTCAACGGGAAACGGTGGGAATGGGGTATTTTCTGGCTAAATTGGAGTGCTATAGCCCACGATTCCGAAGGTTAGCCTTGGGTCCGGGCGTGTTGTGGGTCAAAAATTGACCGGGGCATGATAGGGAGGTTGGAGATCATCCAGTGTGGTCTATTTCAAAATTCTAGGGTATTTGGGTGGTCAAATGGGTGAAACGACATGAATGGGGCATTTTCATGCTAAATCGGTGTGCTATGGTAAACGGTTCTAGGAGTGGGCCTGAGGTTCGGGCGTGCTGATAGTCAAAAATTGACTGGGGTATGCCATAGAGGTTGGGGATTGTCCACTGTGGTCCGTTTGAATATTCTAGGACATTTGCATGGTTAAATGGGCAAAACAATACAAACAGGGTATTTTTGGGCCAAATCGGTGTGCTATAGCCCCCAATTACGGGGGTGGGCTCGAGGTCCGAGTGTTTTGTCGGTCAAAAATTGATCAGGGCATGGCAGGGAGGCTGGAAATCATCCTAGTGTAGCCTTTTAGAAAAGTCTAGGCCATTTGGTAGTCAAACATGCAAAACGGCGTGAACTGGGTATTTTCAGGCCAAATCGGTGTGCTATAGCCCGCGGTTTTGGGGGTGGGCCCAGGGTTTGAGCGTACTGTGGTTCAAAAATTGATCGAGGCATGCCAGGGAGATTGGTGATCGTCCTAGTGTGGCCCGTTAAGAAATCTTGGGCCATTTGGGAAGTCAAACGGGAGAAACAATGCGAATGGGGTATTTTCAGGCACAGTCGATGTGTTATAGCCTACGGTTCTGGGGGTAAGCCCAAGGTCTGGGTGTGCTTTGGGACAAAATTGACTGAGTCATGTCAGGAAGTTTGGAGATCATCCCAGTATGGTCAGTTTTAAAATTCTAGGCCATTGGGTGTCAAATGGGTGAAATGGCGTGAACTGGCATTTTTGAGCCAAATCGGTGTGCTACAGCCTATGGTTTCGGGGGTGGGCCCAAGGTCCAGGCATTCTTTGGGACAAAAATTGAATGAGGCATGCTAGGGAGGTTGGGGATCATCCCAGTTTGGCCTGTTTCAAAATTCTAGGCCTTTTGGGCGGTCAAACAGGTAAAACGATGCAAACAGGGCATTTTCAGGATAAATTAGTGTGCTTTAGCCCACGGTTCTGGGCCCGAGGTCCGGGCCTATTGTGGGTCAAAAATTGATTGGGTAATGCCAGAGAGGTTGAGGATTATCCCATTGTGGTCCATTTCAAAATTCTAGGTCATTTGGGTGGTCAAATAGGCAAAACATCGTGAACGGGATATTTTACGCCAAATCCGTCTGCTGTAGCCCACGATTTCGAGGGTGATCCCGGGGTCCGGGCATTCTGTTGGTCAAAAATTGATTGAAGAATCCTAGGAGGTTGGGGATCGTCCTATTGAGGTCCGTTTCAAAATTATAGGCCATTTGGTTGGTCAAACAGATGAAACAATGCAAATAAGGAATTTTTAGGCCAAATCGATGTGCTATAGCCCACGGTTCTGGGGGTAAACCCGGGGTCCGTGCGTTTTGTGGGCTAAAAATCGATCGGGGCATTCTAGAGAGGTTTAAGATCATCCCAGTATGGTATGTTTCAAAATTCTAGGCCATTTGTGTGGTCAAACGGGCGAAACGGTATGAACGGGGCATTTTCAGTCTAAATTGGTGTGCTATAGCCCCTAGTTCCGGGGTTGATCCTAGGGTTTGGGAGTTCTGTGGGCTAAAAATTGATCAGGGCATGCCAAAGAGGTTGGGGATCATCCAAGTATGATCCGTTTAAAAATTTTAGGCCATTAGGGTGGTCAAAGGGGTGAAACGGCGCAAACGGGGCATTTTTGGGCCAAATTGGTGTGCTATAACCCACGGGTTCAGGGGTGGACCTAAGATCCGGGCATGCTGTTAATCAAAAAATCGATCGAGGCATGCCATAAAGGTTGAGGATTATACCAGTGTGGTTCATTTAAAACTCTAGGTCATTTGGGTGGTCAAACGGGCAAAATGGCGCAAACGGAGTATTTTTGGGCCAAATCGGCGTGGTATAAGCCACGATTCTGGAGGTGGGCCTGGGGTCCAAGCGTACTGTGGGCGAAAAATTGATCGATGCATGACAGAGAGGTTAGGGATTGTTCAGTATCATCCATTTAAAAATTCTAGGCCATTTGGGTTGTCAAACGGGTAAAATGGCATGAACGGGGCATTTTTGGGCTAAATCGGTGTGCTATAGCCCATGATTTTGGAGGTGGGCTCAGGGTATGGGCATGTTGTGGATTTAAAATTAATAGGGGCATGCCGGGGAGGTTGGGGATCACCCTAGTGTTGTCTGTTTAAAAATGTTTGGCCATTTGTGTGGTCAAACGAAAGAAACGGCGCAAAAGGGGCATTTTCGGGCTAAATCGGTGTGCTATAGCCAACGATTCTGGGGGTGGACCTGGGTTCCAAGCATATTGTGGGTTGAAAATTGACTGAGGCATGACAGCGAGATTAGGGATCATCCCAGTGTGTTCCTTTTAATAATTTTAGGCTATTTGGGTGGTCTAACAGGCAAAACAGCACGAACGGTGAGTTTTTGGGCCAAATTGGTGAGCTATAGGATATGGTTTCGAAATTAGGCACGAAGTCCGGGCGTGTTATGGGCAAAAAATCAACTGAGGCATGCTAGGGTGGTTGAAAATATCCCAGTATGGCCCGTTTAAAAATTCTAGGCTATTTGGGTGGTCAAATGGGTGAAATAATGTGAACGGGGCATTTGGGGACCAAATCGGTGTGCTATAGCCCACGGTTCTGTGGATGGACCCTAGGTAAGGGTGTGTTGTGGGTCAAAAATCAACCAGAGCATGCCAGAGAGGTTGGGAAACATCCCAGTGAGGTCCATTTAAAAATTCTAGGCTATTTGTATGGTCAAATGGGTGAAACGGTGCAAACGGGGCATTTTAAGGCCAAATAGGTATGTTATAGCCCATGGTTCCGAGGGTGGGCCTGGAACCATTACAGTATATCCTTTTTAAAAATTCTAGGCCATTTGGGTAGTTAAACAGGTGAAAAGCCGGGAACAGGGTATTTTTTTACCAAATCAGTGTGCTATCGCCTACGATTCCAAGGGTGAGCTCGGGGTTCAAGCGTTCTGTTGGTCAAAATTTTTCTGGGATGTGCTAGGGAAGTTAGGGATTATCCCAGTGTGGTCCTTTTAAAAATTCAAAGCTATTTGGGTGGTCAATCGAGCAAAACGGTGTGAATGAGACATCGGTGTTATATAGCCCACGATTTTGGGGTTAGTCCCGGGGTCTAGGCGTGTTTCAGGCCAAAAATTGACTAGAACATCAAGGTCTAAAGGGTAAAATGATGTAAATGGGGCATTTTTGGGCTAAATTAGTATGTTATAGCCCACAGTTTTGAGGTTGGGCTCGAGGTCCGAGCGTGTTGTGTGCTGAAAATTGATCGTGGCACATCAGGGAGGTTGGAGATCATCCCAGTATGGTCCGTTTAAAAATTCTAGGCCATTTGGATGGTCAAATAGGCAAATCAACGTGAACAGGGTATTTTGGGCCAAATCTGTATGCTATAGCCCACGATTCCGTGGGTGGGCTCAGGGTTCGAGCGTGCTGCAGGCCAAAAATTGAATGGGGCATGCCAGGGAGGTTGGGATCATCCCAGTATGATCCGTTTAAAAATTCTAGGCCATTTGAGTGGTCAAGCAGGGAAAACAGCATAACTGGGGCATTTTTAGGCCAAATCGGTGTGCTATAGCACACGATTCTGGGGGTGGGCCCGGGATTCGGGCGTTCTCTATGTCAAAAATTGATCGGGCCATGCCAGGGAGGTTAGGGATCATCCTAGTGTGGTCCGTTTCAAAATTCTAAGCCATTTGTGTAGTCAATCAGATAAAATGGTACAAACGGGGCATTTTCGAGCAAAATCAGTGTGCTATAGCCCACACTTTTGGTCGTGCTGTGGGTCAAAAATTGAACGGGGCATGCCATGGAGGTTGGGAATCATCCCAGTATGGTCCGTTTAAAAATTCTAGGCTATTTGGGTGGTCTAAGGGGATAAATGGTTCAAATGGGGGATTTTTAGGCCAAATCGATATGCTATAGCCTATGGTTCTGGGGTTACGCCCGGGGTCCGAGAGTGTTGTGGGCAAAAAATAGACTAGGGCATGCTAGGGAAGTTGCGGATCATCCTAGTGTGATCTGTTTCAAAATTCTAGACCATTTGGGTGGTCAAACGAGTAAAATAATGTGAACAGGGTTTTTTTGGGGTAAAATCGATTGCTATAGCCTGTGGTTCTGGGGGTGGGCCCAGGGTCCGGGTGTGCTGTGGGCCAAAAATCAAATGGGGCATGTCAGGGAGGTTGGGGATCATCTCAGTATGGTCCGTTTCAAAATTCTAGGTGATTTGGGTGGCAAATGGGCAAAACGGCGCGAACGAAGCATTTTCAATCCAAATCAGTGTGCTCTACCCCACGATTCTGGGGGTGGGCCTAGGGTTAGGATGTGCTCTAGATAAAAAATCTACTGGGGCATGCCAGGGAGGTTAGGGATCATCCCAGTGTGGTCCGTTTTAAGATTCTAGGCCATTTGGGAGGTCAATTAGGCAAAACAGCGCGAAATTGGCATTTTTAGGCCAAATCGATTGCTATAGCCTATGATTTTGGGGGTGGGCCTAAGGTCCAGGTGTACTGCAGGTCAAAAATTTACCGAGGTATGCCAGGGAGGTTGGGGATCATCCCAATGTGGTCTGTTAAAAACGCCATTTGGTTGGTCAAATAGGAGAAACGGCACGAACGGGGCATTTTTGGGCCAAATCGGTGTGTTATAGCCCATAGTTCCGGGGGTTGGCTCGGGGTCCAGGCGTGTTGCGGGTAAAATATTGATTGGGGCATGCGAAGGATGTTGGGGATCCTCCCAATATGGTTTGTTTCATAATTCTAATACATTTGGGTGGTCAAATGGGTGAAACAATGTGAACGGGGCATTGTCAGGCCAAATCGTGGTGCTATAGTCCACGATTCCGAGGGTGGGCCTGGGGTTCGAGAGTGCTTTGGGTCAAAAATCAATTGAGGCATGCTAGGATGGTTGGGGACCATCTCAATTTGGTCCGTTTAAAAATTCTAGGCCATTTGGGCTGTCAAACGGGCGAAACAGCACGAACAGGGCATTTTTTGGCCAAATTGGTGTGCTATAGCCCATGGTTTTAGGGTGGGTCTGAGGTCCGAGCGTGTTGTGGGCTGATAATTAACTAAGGCGTGATTGGGAGGTTGTGTATCATCGTAGTATATCCCGTTTAAAAATTCTAGGCAATTCGAGTGGTTAAATAGGGGTGAAGCGACGCAAACGAGGCAATTTTGGGCTAAATTGGTGTGCTATAGCCTACGATTCTGGGGGTGAGCCTGGGGTCGGGTGTGCTGTAGGTCGAAAATCGATTGGGGCATGCCAGGAAGGTTGGGGATCATCCCACTATGGTCCATTTTTAAATTCTAAGCCATTTAGGTGGTCAATCGGGCAAAACGGCGAGAACGGGGCATTTTCAAGCAAAATTGGTGTGATATAGCCCCTGATTTTAGGGGTGATCCTGGGGTCCGAGCATCCTGTGGGTCAAAAATCATTCGAGGAATGATAGGGAGGTTAGGGATCTTCCTAGTATGATCTATTTAAAAATTCTAGGCTATTTGGATGGTCTAACGAGCGAAACGGTGTTAACGGGGCATTTTAGGGCCAAATCGTTGTTCTATAATCAATGGTTATTAGGTTAGTCCTGGAGTCCGAGCGTTTTATAGGTTGAAAATTGACCAGGGCATGCCCGGGAGGTTGGGGATCATCACAGTATGGTCCGTTTCAAAATACTAGGCCATTTGGATGGTCAAACAGGCAAAACAGCGTGAACGGGGCATTTTCGAGCCAAATCGGTATGCTATAGACCATGGTTCTGAGGGTGGGCCCAGGGTTCGAGCGTACTGTAGGCGAAAAAATTGATCGAGGCATTCCAGGGAGGTTACAGATTATCCTAGTGTGGTTCGTTTAAAAATTCTAAGCCATTTGGGTTGTCATACGGGCGAAATGATGTGAATAGGGCATTTTTAGGCCAAATCGGTGTGCTTGCCCACAGTTTTGGGGGTAGATCCGGGGTTCGTGCGTGCTATGGGGAAAAAATAGAATGGGGCACTCCAGGGAGCTTAGGGATCATCTCAGTATTGTCTGTTTCAAAATTCTAGGCCATTTTGGTGGTCAAACAAGAGAAACAGCGCGAATGGGGCATTTTTGGGCCAAATCAATGTGCTATAGCACACGATTCCTGGGGTGGACTCGAGGTTCGGGCGTGCTCTAAGTTAAAAATTGATCGGGGCATGCCAAAGAGGTTGGGGATCATCCCAGTGTAGTCTATTTCAAAATTTTAAGCCATTTGGGTGGTCAATTGGGTGAAACGACATGAATGGAGCATTTTTAGGCCAAATCAGTGTGCTTTAGCCCATGGTTCTGGGGGTGGGCCCAGAGTACGAGCGTACACTGGGCCAAAAATTGACTGGGGTATGCCAGGGAGTTCAGGGTTCGCCCCAGTGTGGTTTGTTTCAAAATTCTAGGCGATTTGTTTGGTCAAATGAGCAAAATAGTGCAAATGGGGTATTCTCCGGCCAAATCGATGTACTATATCCCACGATTTCAGGTGTGGACTCGGGGTCCGGGTATGCTTTGGGTCAAAAATTGATCGGGGCATGTAAGAAAGGTTGGGGATCATCCTAGTGGGGTTCATATAAAAATTCTAGTCTTTTTGGGTGGTCAAATGGGTGAAACGACGCAAACGCGGTATTTTCGTGCAAATTAGTGTGCTATAGCCCACAGTTTTTAGGGGTAGGCTCGGGATCCAAGCGTGCTGTGGGGAAAAAATTGATTGGACATGCCAGGGAGGTTGGGGATCATCCCAGTGTAGTTCGTTTCAAAATTCTAGGCCATTTGTGTGGTCAAATGGGTGAAATGACATGAACGAGGCATTTTGGGCTAAATTTGTGTGCTATAACCCATGGTTCCAGGGGTGGCCCCAGGGTCCGAGCGTGCTTTGGGCTAAAAATCGACCGACGCATGGCAGAGACATTGGGAATCATCCTAGTATGGTTTGTTTCAAAATTTGAGACCATTTGGGTGGTCAAACGGGTGAAATGATGCAAAAGGGGCATTTTCGGGCTAAATCTGTGTGCTATAGAGCATGGTTTTGGGGATGAGCCCGTCATGTTGTGTGCCAAAATTTTATTGGGGCATGCGAGGGGGGTTGAGGATCATTCGTGTATAGCTTATTTTGAAATTCTAGGCCATTTGGGTGGTCAAACAGGCGAAACGGCGCAAATGAGATATTTTTGAGCCAAATCAGAGTGTTATAACCCACAGTTTTAGGGGTGGGCCCAGGGTTAGAGCGAGCTTTAGGTCAAAAATTGACCAGGGCATGCTAGGATGATGGGGATAATTTCAGTGTGGTCCGTTTAATAATTCTAGGCCATTTGGGTGGTCAAACGGGCAAAAAAAATGAATAGGGCATTTTTAGGCTAAATCGGTAAGTTATAGCCCACGGTTTTAGGGGTAAGCCCAGGGTTTGAGTGTGCATTGGGGAAAAAATCGATTGAGGCATTCCAGGTAGGTTGGAGATAGTCCCAGTGTTGTCCATTTCAAAATTCTAGGCTATTTGGGTGGTCAAACAGGCAAAACGGCACGAACGGGGCATTTTTGGACCAAATCGGTGTGCTATAGCCCACAGTTCTAAAGTGAGCCCGGGTTCCAAGCGTGTTGTGGGTTGGAAATCAATCGAGGCATGCCAGGGAGGTTGGGGATCATCCCAGTATGGTCCGTTTCAAAATTCTTGGGCTTTGGGTGGACATATGGGCGAAATGAAGTGAACGGGCCATTTTAAGGCTAAATCGGCGTGCTATAGCCACGGTTCCAGAAGTGGGCCTGGGGTCTGGGCGTGCTATGGGAAAAAATTAACCAGGGTGTGCCAAGGAGGTTGAGGATCATCCTAGTGTGGTCTGTTCAAATATTCTAGGCCATTTGGGTGGTCAAACAGGCAAAACGGTACAAACTGGGCATTTTCGAGCCAAATCGGTGTGCTATAGCCGACGGTTCTGGGGCGGGCCTGGAGTCCAGGCGTGCTGTCAGCTAAACATTGACCGAGGTATTCCAGGGAGGTTAGGGATCATCCCATTATGGTCTGTTACTAAATTCTAGGCCATTTGGTAGTCAAACATGAGAAACAGCACGAACAGAGCATTTTTGGGCCAAATCGTTGTGCATAGCCCATAGTTCTGGGGGTGGGCCTGGGGTCTGGGTGTGCTGTGGGTCAAAAATCGACCGAATCATGCCAAGGAGGTTGGGTATCATCCCAGTGTGGTCCGTTTAAATATTCTGGGCCATTTGGATGGTCAAACAGGCAAAATGGTACAAATGGGGCATTTTTCGGCATAATCGATGTGCTATAGCCTACGGTTGAAGGGGTAGGCTCGGGTTCCAAGCTTGCATTGGGCGAAAAATCAACCGAGGTATGGCAGGAAGGTTAGGGATCATCTCAGTGTGGTCAGTTTCAAAATTCTAGGCCATTTGGGTGGTCAAACGAGAGAAATGGTGTGAACTCGACATTTTTAAGACAAATCGGTGTGCTATAGCCCACTGTTCTGGGGGAGGGCCTAGGGTTCGGATGTTGTGTGGGACAAAAATCAAATGAGGCATGCCAGGAAGGTTGGGGATTATCCCAGTATGGGTCGTTTCAAAATTCTAGGCCATTTGGGTGGTCAAATGAGTAAAACGATGCAAATGAGGCATTTTTAATCTAAATTGGTATGCTTTAGTCCACAGTTTTATGGGTACCGGGGTGGGCTGGGGTCCGGGCGTGCTGTAGGCTAAAAATTGACCATAGCATGTTAGGTAGGTTTGGATCATCCCAGTAAGGTCCATTTCAAAATTCTAGACCATTTGGATTCTCAAATGGGTAAAACGATGTGAATGGCACTTTTTCAGGTCAAATCAGTGTGCTATAGCCTACCACTTGGGGTGTGGGCCTGGGGTCCGGGTATGCTGTGGGTTGAAAATCGACAGAGGCATGTCAGGGAGGTTGGGGATCATCCCAGTATGATCCATTTTATAATTCTAGGCTATTTGGGTAGTCATACGGGTGAAACAATGAGAATAGGGCATTTTTAGGTAAAATTGGTGAGCTATAGCCCACAATTTTGGGGGTAGACCTGGGGTCCATGCATGTTATGGGCTAAAAATCGATTGGGGCATTTTAAGGGGTTAAGGATCATCATAGTGTGGTCTGTTTCAAAATTCTAGGCCATTTGGATGGTCAAACTGGCGAAATGGCGCAAACAAAGCATTTTTGGGCCAAATCAGTTTGTTATAGCCCACGGTTCTGGGTAAGCCTGGGAGGTTGGCATGTTGTGGGTCAAAAATTGACTGGGGCATGTCAGGTAGGTTGGGGATCATCCAGTGTGTTCTGTTTAACAATTATAGGCCATTTTGGGTGGTTTAACAAGTAAAATAACGTGAATGGGGTATTTTCAATTCAAATCGATGTGTTATAGCCCTTTTGGGTGGTTTAACAAACTACGATTCTGAGGGAAGGCCCAGGGCCCAGGCATGTTTTAGGCAAAAAATTGACCAGCACATGCCAAAAAGGTTAGGGATCGTCCCAGTGTATTCCATTTCAAAATTCTAAATCATTTGGGTTGTCAAATGGGCGAGACAACATGGATGAGGCATTTTTGGGCCAAATTGGTGTGCTATAGCCCACGGTTCTAGTGGTGGGCTAGGAGTTCGAGTGTGCTGTGGGTAAAAAATTATCCAGGGCATGCCAAGGAGGTTTAGGATCATTATTGTGTGGTCCATTTCAAAATTATAGGCAATTTGGGTGGTCAAACGGGCGAAACGACACGAATGAGGCATTTTTGAGCTAAATTAGTATACTATAGACCACGATTCTAGGGATGGGTTGGGGGCTCGAGTGTGCTGTGGGCCAAAAATTAACCGAGGCATTCTCGAGAGGTTGGGGATCATCCCAGTATGGCCCGTTTAAAAATTCTAGGCTATTTGGGTGCTCAAAAGGATGAAACGATGGGAACGGGGTATTTTGGGCCAAATCGATATGCTATAACCCATAGTTCCAGGGGTGAGCCTGGGGTTCGGGCGTGTTGTGGGTCAAAAATTAACCGAGGTATGCCTGGAAGGTTGGGGATCATTCCAGTGTGGTCTGTTTCAAAATTCTAAGCCATTTGGGTGGTCAATCATTCAAAACAGGGCAAATGAGGTATTTTCGGGCAAAATTGATGTGCTATAGCCTACAGTTTTGGGGGTGGACCCGAGGTCCAGGCATTCTGTGGGTTAAAAAGTGACTGGGGACTGATAGGGAGGTTGGGGATCATCCCAGTATGGTCCGTTTAAAAATTCTAGGCTATTTGGGTGGTCTAAGGGGAGAAACAGTGTAAATGGGGCATTTTGGGCCAAATCGGTGTGCTATAACCCACAGTTCTGGGGTTAGGCCTGGGGTTCGAGTGTTTTGTGGGCCAAAAATTGACCGAGGCATGCCAGATAGGTTGGGGATCATCCCAGTATGGTCCATTTTAAAATTCTAAGCCATTTGGGTGGTTAATCGGGCGAAATGGCATGAATGGGCAAAATTGGTGTGTTATAGCCTATAGTTTCGGGGGTATGCCTAGGGTCCGGGTATTCTGTGGTTCAAAAATAGATCGAGGCATGTCAGGGAGGTTGGGGATCATCCCAGTATAGTCAATTTCAAAATTCTAGACTATTTGGGTTGTTAAACGGGCAAAATAGCGTGAATGAGGCATTTTTGGTCTAAATCAGTATGCTACAACCCTCGGTTTTAGGTGAAGGCTTGGTGTCTAGGCGTGTTATAGGCCAAAAATCAATCGAGATGTGCCAGGAAGGTCTGGGAATTTCCCAGTATGGTCTATTTGAAAATTCTAGGCCATTTGGGTGGTCAAATGAGAGAAATGGAATGAATGGAACATTTTTTGGCCAAATCGGTGTGATATAGCCCACGGTTCTGAGGGTGGGCCTAAGCTTGTTGTAGGTCAAAAATCTACCGGGGCATGCTAGGGAGGTTGAAGATGTTCTTAGCATGGTTCGTTTTAAAATTCAAGGCTATTTGGGTGGTCAAACAGGCTATATGGTGCGAACAGGGCGTTTTTGGGACATATCAATGTGCTATAGCCCACAGTTCCGAGAGAGGGAGGGCCCAGGGTCCGGGCGTGCTATGGGATAAAAATCGACCGGGGCATGCCAGTGAGTTTGGGGATCATCCCAATGTTTTTTGTTTCAAAATTTTGGGCCATTTGGGTGTTCAAACGAGCAAAACGACATGAATGGGGCATTTTTCGGGCCAAATTGGTGTGTTATAGCCCACGGTTCCAGGGGGCTCGTGGTCTGGGCGTTCTGTTGGTTAAAAATCGACTGAGGTATTCCAAGGAGGTCGAAGATCATTCCAGTATGGTCCATTTAAAAATTCTAGGCAATTTAGGTGGTCAAACGAGCGAAATAAAGAGAACGGGGCCTTTTCGGGCCAAATTGGAAAGCTATAGCCTATGGTTCCATGGGCATGCTTGGGGTCCGGGGCGTGTTGTGGGCCAAAAATTGATCGAGGCATGCCAGGGAAGTTAAGGATTGTCCCAGTTTGGACCATTTCAAAATTCTACGCCTTTAGGGTGGTCAAATCGGTGAAACGGCACGAACGGGGCATTTTTGGGCTAAATCAGTGTGCTTTAGCGCACGGTTCTGGGGGTGGGCCTGGGGTCCAGCCATACAATGGGCTGATAATCGATCGGGTCATGCTAGGGAGGTTGGGGATCATTATAGTATGCTCTGTTTCAAAACGCTAGGCCATTTGGGTGGTCAAACGAGCGAAATAGCGCGAACGGAAAGTTTTTCGACCAAATTGATATGCTGTAGCCCACGATTTTAGGGGTGGGTTCGGGCGTTCTGTGGTTCAAAAAATGCTCGGGGCATGCCAGGGAGGTTGGGGATCATCCCAGTATGGTTTGTATAATAATTCTGGGCTATTTGGGTGGTCAAACGGGTGAAATAATGCAAAAGGCACATTTTCGGGCACAATCGGTGTGCTATAGCCTACGGTTTCTGGGGGTAGGCCCGGAGTCCAGGCGTGCTATAGGAAAAAAATCGAGCGGGGAGTGCCATAGAGGTTAGGAATCATTCCAGTGTAGTTCGTTTCAAAATTCTAGGACATTTGGGTGGTTAAACGAGAAAAATGACGTGAATAGGGCATTTTCGGGCTAAATCAGTGTGCTTAACCTATGGTTCCGGAGGTGGCACCGGGGTCCAAGCATGTTGTGGGTAACAAATCAACAGGGGCGTGCCATAGAGGTTAGGGATCATCCTAGTATGGTTCGTTTCAAAATTCTAGGCCAATTGGGTGGTCAAAAGGGTGAAACGGTACTAACGGTGCATTTTTGGGCCAAATCGATATGCTATAGACCACGATTTCGATGATGGGCCAGGGGTCTGGGCGTGCTGTGAGCCAAAAATTGATCAAGGCATGCCAAGGGGTTAAGGATTATCCCAGTATGGTCCGTTTCAAAATTCTAGGCCATTTGGGTGGTCAAACGGGCAAAATAGCACGAATAGGGCAATTTCGGGACAAATCGGAGTTCTATATCCCGCGGTTTTAGGGGTGGGCCCTAGATACGAGTGTGTTGGCGGTTGAAAATCGATTGAGGAATGCTAGGAGGCTGGGGATCATCCCACTGTGGTCCATTTAAAAATTCTAGGCCATTTAGGTCGTCAAACGGACGAAGCAACACGAACGGGACATTTTCGGGCCAAATTGATATGCTATAACCCACGGTTCAGGGGGTAGGCCCATTTTCCGAGGGTTTTGTGGGTCAAAAATTGACCGGGGTTTGCCAGGGAGGTTGGGGACCGCCCCAGTGTGGTCCATTTAAAAATTCTAGGCTATATGGGTGGTCAAACAGGAGAAACAGCGCGAATAGGGCATTTTCAGACCAAATTTGTGTGCTATAGCCCACGATTCTGAGGGTGGGCCTGGGGTTCAGGCATGTTATGGGCCTAAAATCGATCGGAGTATGCCAGGATGGTTGGGAATCATCCCAGTATTGCTTGTTTTAAAATTCTAGGCCATCTGGGTGGTCAAACTGTGAAACGGTGTGAATAAGATATTTTTGGGCCAAATCGGTGTGCTATAACCCATGATTTCAGGAGTGGGCCAGGGATCCGAGCGGTCTCTGGGAGAAAATCAAATAGGGTATGCCAAGGAGGTTGGGGATCATCTCAGTGTGGTTCATTTAAAACTTCTAGGCCATTTGGGTGGTCAAACGGGTAAAACGATACGAATAGGGCATTTTGAGCCAAATCGGTGTGCTATAGTCCATGCATGCCAGGTATGTTGGGGATCATCATAGTGTGGTCCATTTCAAAATTCTAGGCTATTTGAGTGGTCAAATGAGC
This sequence comes from Capsicum annuum, assembly GCF_002878395.1. Classification (NCBI taxonomy): domain Eukaryota; kingdom Viridiplantae; phylum Streptophyta; class Magnoliopsida; order Solanales; family Solanaceae; genus Capsicum; species Capsicum annuum. The sequence goes on from NC_061119.1 coordinate 216,591,330, forward strand.
GAAACGGCGCTAATGGGGCATTTTTGGGCTAAATCGATGTGCTATAGCCCAAGATTACGGGGGTGGGCCTGGGGTCCGTTCATACTGTCAGTCAAAAATTAATCGAGGTATGCCAGGGATGTTGGGTTGTCAAACGGGTGAAACAATGTGAATTGGGCATTTTCTAGCCAAATCGGTGTGCTATAGCCCATAGTTTTGGGGGTAGGACAGGGCCCGGGCGTATAGTGGGCCAAAATATGACCAGGCATGTCAAGGAGATTGGGGATTATCCCAATGTGGTTCTATTTGAAATTCTAGGCTATTTTGGTGGCCAAACGGCCAAAACAACATGAATGGGGCATTTGAAGGCCAAATTAGTGTGGTATAACCCACGATTCCAGGGGTGAGGCTGGGTTCCGAGCGTGCTATAGGCCAAAAATCAACCAGGGCATGCTAGGGAGGGTGGGGATCATCCCAGTGTAGTTCATTTCAAAATTATAGGATATTTGGGTGTTCAAATGGGCAAAATACTGTAAACGGGGCATTCTCGGGCCAAATCAGTAGTTATAGCCCATGGTTCTGGGGGTGGGCCCAAGATCCGGGCGAGTTGTGGGCCTAAATTCGACTGGGGTGTGCCATGAAGTTTGGAGATCATCTCAGTGTGATCCGTTTCAAAATTCTAGGCAATTTGGGTAGTCTAACGAGCGAAACAGTACGAACGGAATATTTTTGGGCCAAATCGATGTGCTATAGCCCATGGTTCCGAGGGAGGGCCTGGGGTCTGAGCGTGCTATGGGCCAAATATTGATCGGGGTGTGCCGGGTAGATAGAGGATCGTATCAATGTGGTCCATTAAAAAATTCTAGGCTGTTTGGGTGGTCAAACGGGCGAAATGGCGCAAATGGGGTGTTTTTCTGCCAAATCACTGTGCTATAGCCCATGGTTTCGGGGGTAGGCTCAGGGTTTGGGTGTTCTTTGGGCCAAATCAATGAGATATAGCCCACGATTCTGAGGGTCGGCCTGGGTTTTGTGTGTGCTCTGGTCCAAAAATCAATTGGGACATGCCATGGAGGTTAGGGATCATCTCAATATAGTCAGTTTCAAAATTCTAAGCCATTTGGGTGGTCAAATGGGCAAAACGGCATGAATGGGGCATTTTTGGGCCAAATTGGTGTGATATAGCCCACGATTTTAGGGGTGGGCCCGAGATCTAGGTGTTCTGTGGGTCAAAAATTGACTGAGGCATGCCAGGAGGTTGGGGATCATCCCAGTGTGGTTCGTTTAAAATTCCTAGGTCATTTGGGTGGTTAAACGGGTAAAACAATGTGAATGGGACATTTTTAGGCTAAATCAGTGTGCTATAACCCACGGTTCTGGGGGAGGGCCCGGGGTTCGGGCGTGTTGTAGGTCAAAAATCTACCGAGGCATGTCAAGGAGGTTGGGTATCATTCCAGTGTAGTCCATTTCAAAATTCTAGGCCATTTAGGTGGTCAAACATGCGAAATGGCATGAACGGAGTATTTTCGAGCTAAATCGGTGTGCTGTAGCCAACAGTTTTGGGGGTGGGCTCGAGGTTCGAGCGTGCTGTGGGTTGAAAATTAATTGGGCGTGCCAGGGAGGTTGAGGATCATCCCGTCATGGTCGATTTGGTCTAACGGGCGAAATAGAGCGAACGAGGCATTTTCGGGCTAAATCGGTGTGCTATACCCTATGATTCTGGGGGTGGACCCGGGGTCCGGTCACCTTATGCGCTAAAAATCTACCAAGGTATGCCAGAGAGGTTGGGGATCATCCTAGTTTGGTCCTTTTCAAAATTTAGGCCATTTGGGTTGTCAAATAGATGAAACAGTGCTAACGGGGCATTTTTTAGATAAATCGGTGTACTATAGCCCATGGTTCTGGGGGTGGGCCCAGGGTTTGAGCGAGATGTGGGCCAAAAATCGACCGAGGCATGACAGAGAGGTTGGTGATCATCTCAGTGTGGTCTGTTTGAAAATTCTAAGCCATTTGGGTGGTCAAATAGGCGAAACAACACACACAAAGCATTTTCAACCAAATCGGTGTGTAATAGCCTATGGTTTTGGGTAGGCCCAAGGTCCGAGAGTGTTATGGGGCAAAAATTTATCGACGCATGACAGGGAGGTTAGGGATCATCCCAGAATGGTTTGTTTAAAAGTTCTAGGCCATTCGGGTGGTCAAACGGGTGAAACAGCATGAACGACGTATTTTAGGGCTAAATTGATGCGCTATAGCCCATTATTTTGGGGGTGGGCTCGAGGTCCGAGAATGCCGTGGGCCTAAAATCAACCAGGGCATGCCAGGGATGTTGAGGATCATCCCATTATGGTCCGTTAATTAATTTTAGGCTATTTAGGTGGTTTAACGAGTGAAACGGCATGAACGGGGCATTTTCGTGACAAATAGGTGTGCTATAGCCCACAGCTCTGGTGGTTCGCCTAGGGATCGAGCGTTTTGTGGGAATAAAATCAATTGGGGCATTCCGGGGAGATTGGTGATCATTACAGTGTGGTTCGTTTTAAAATTCTAGGCCATTTGGGTGGTCAAACGGACGAAACGGTACGAACGAGGAATTTTAGGCAAATCGGCGTGCTATAGCCCATAATTCTGAGGGTGGGACCGAGGTTCGAGTGTGCTATAGGTCGAAAAATGATTGAGGTATGATAAGGATCTTGGGGATCATCCCAGTGTGGTATGTTTAAAAATTCTAGGCTATTTGGGTGGTTTAACGGGCAAAACGGTGTGAATAGGTATTTTCAAGCTAAATCGGTTTGTGTTGAGGGCCAAAAATTGACCATGGCATGCCAGGAGGTTTGGTATCATCCAATTTAGTTCATTTAACAATTATACATTATTTTGTTGGTCAAACAGGCAAAATAGCACAAACGGGGCATTTTCTTGAAAAATTGGTTTGCTATAGCCCACGGGTCCTGAGGTAGGCCTGGGGTCCGGGCGTGATTTGGGATGAAAATTGGTTGAGGCATTCTAAGGAGGTTGGGAATCATCTCAATATAGTTCATTTCAAAATTTTGCATTATTTAGGCGGTCAAACGGGAAAAATTGTGCGAACGGGACATTTTCTAGGCCATTTGGGTGGTCAAACGGGCGAAACATCACGAACAAGGCATTTTTGGGCTAAATTGGTGTACTTTAGTCCACGGTTCTAGGGGTAGGCCTTGGGTCCGAGTGTTCTGTGGGCGAAAAATTGATCGGGGCATTCTTGGTAGGTTAGGGATCATCCCAGTATGGACCGTTTAAAAATTCTATGCTATTTGGGTGGTCTAATGGGCAAAACAGTGTGAATTGGGCATTTGGGGCCAACTCAGTGTGCTATAGCCCATAGTTTTGGGTTAGGCCTGGGGTTCGGGCGTGTTGTGGTCTCAGGATTGCTGTAGGTCAAAAATCTGTCGGGTCATGCCAGGGAGGTTATATATCATCTCATTTTGGTTTGTTTCAAAATTTGAGGCCATTTGGGTGGTCAAATGGGCCATACAGCGCGAACGGGTTATTTTCAAGACATATTGGTGTGCTATAGCCTTCAATTTTGGGAGAGAGAGGGGCAGGGTTCAAGTCTGTCGTGGGACAAAACTTGACTGGGGCATGCCAGTGAGGTTAGAGATCATCCCAATATGGTCCGTTTCAATATTTTGGGCATTTGGGTGTTCAAACAGGCGAAACGACACAAATGGGGCATTTTCGGGCCAAATTGGTCTATTATAGCCCATGGTTCTAGAGGGCTCGTGGTCTGGGAATGATGTAGGTCAACAATCAATTGGGGTATACCAAGGAGGTTGGGGATCATTCCAGTTCCGGGGGTGAGCCTGAGGTCCAGGCGTGCTGTAGGCTAAAAATCTATCGGAAGATGCCAGGGAGATTGGGGATCGTCTCAGTGTGGTCCGTTTCAATATTCGTGGCCATTTGGGTGGACAAACGGGTAAAACGGCCTGAACGGAGCATTTTTAGGCCGAATCTGTGTACTATAGCCCACGGTTCTGGGGGCGGACCCAGGGTCCGGGCGTATTGTGGGCCAAAAATCGACTGAGGCATGCCAGGGAGGTTTGGATCATCCCAGTGTGGTCCATTTCAATATTCGTTGATATTTAAGTGTACAAACAGGCGAAACAGTAGGAACAAGGCATTTTGGGGCCAAATATGTGTGTTATAGCCTACGGTTTTGAGGGAGGGCCCGAGGTCCAGGTATGTTGTGGGCCAAAATTCAATCGGGACATGCCAAGGAAGTTTGGGATCGTCCCAGTGTGATCTGTTTCAATATTTGTGGCCATATGAGTGGACAAAAGGGAGAAATGATGGGAACGAGGCATTTTCGAGCAAAATCAGCGTGCTATAACCCACAATTCCGAGGGTTCAGGCATGTTGTAGGCCAAAAATTGATTGCAGTGAGCTAGGTAGGTTGGAGATCATCCCAGTATGGTCCTTTTCAATATTCATGGATATTTAAGTGGACAAACGGGTGAAACAGCACAAACGGGGAATTTTTGAGCCAAATCGGTGTGCTATAGCCCATGATTTTGGGGGTGGGACCGAGGTTCGGCTGTACTGTGGGCCAAAAATTTATAGGAGTGTTCCATGGAGGTTAGGGATCGTCCCTGTGTGGTCCGTTTTAATATTCGTGGTCATTTGGGTGGATAATAGGGCGAAACGGCACGAATGGGGCATTTTCAAGCTAAATCGGTGTGTTATAGCTCACGGTTCCGGGGGTAGGCCTGGGGTCCAAATGTATTATGGGCTGAAAATCGATCAGAGCGTTCTAGGGAGGTTGGGGATCATCTAAGTGTGGTCTGTTTCAATATTCGTGCTCATTTAGGTGGACAAACGGGCAAAACGACGCGAACGGGGCATTTATGGGCCGAAAATCGATCGGGGTGTGCCAGGAAGGTTGAGGATCATCCAGTATGGTCCGTTTCAATATTCGTGGATATTTGGGTGGAATAACGAGAGAAATGGCATGAACGAAGCATATTCGGGCCAAATCAGTGTGCTATTGACTACGATTATGGGGGGGGGCTTGGAGTTTAGGCGAGCTGAGGGCCAAAAATTGACCGAGGCGTGTCATGGGGTTAAGGATCATCCCATTATGGTATATTTTATTATTTGTAGATATTTGGGTTGACAAACAGGCAAAATGACGTGAACAAAGAGTTTTTAGGTCAAATCGGTGTGTTATAGCCCTCGATTTTGGGGGGGCTGGGGTTCGGGCATGATGTGGGCCAAAAATCGATTGGGGCATACCAGGGAGGCTGGGAATCATCGTAGTGTGGTCTATTTCAATATTTGTGGCCATTTGGGGGGGGGAATAGGTAAAACGGCGTGAAAAGGGAATTTTCGGGCTAAATCGGTGTGCTATAGCCACGGCTCCGAGGGTGGGCCTAGGGTTCGGGCATGTTGTGGGCCAAAAATTGAATGGAACATGCCAAAGAGGTTGGAGATCATCCTAGTGTGGTAGGTTTAAATATTCGTGGCCATTTGGGTGGACAAACGAGCGAAACAGCGAGAACGAGTCATTTTCGGGCCAAATTGAAGTGCCATAGCCCACGGTTCCGGGGCTAAGTCTGGCATATGGGCATGCTATGGGCCAAAAATCGACCGAGGCATGCCAGGGATATTGGAGATCATCCCAGTGTCGTCTGTTTCAATATTTGTGGCCATTTAGGCGGACAAACGGGCAAAACAGCAAGAATAAGGCATTTTTGGGCTAAATCGGTGTATTATAGCCCACGATTTTAGGGGTGGGCCCGAGATTCGAGCGTGCTGTGGGCTTAAAATTGATCGAGGCGTGTCAGGGAGGTTGGGGAGTATCCCAGTGTTGTTCGTTTTAATATTCGTGGCCATTTGGGTAGACAAACGGGTAAAACAGCGCGAATGGGGCATTTTCAGGCCAAATCGGTGTGTTATAGCCCACAATTTTGGGGGCATCCACAGTCTCCAAGCGTGTTATGGGTCAAAAATTGACCGAGGCATGTCAGGGATATTGGGGATCGTTCCAGTGGTCCGTTTAAATTTTTGTGGCCATTTGGTTGGACAAATGGGCGAAATGGCGCGAACGGAGTTTTTTGGGGCTAAATCGTTGTGCTATAGCCCATGGTTCTGGGTGGGCCCGTGGTTTGGGCTTGCTGTGGGCCAAAAATTGATCGAGCTATGTAGGGAGGTTGGAGATCATCCCAATGTGGTCTGTTTTAATATTTGTGGCCATTTGGGTGGACAAACGAGCAAAACGGCACGAATAGGGCATTTTTAGGCCAAATCGGTGTGCTATAGTCCACGATTCCGGGGGTGGGCCCAAGGTTCGGGCGTGCTGTGGGCTTAAAATTGACCGAGGCATTCCAGAGAGGTTGCGGATCGTCCCAGTGTAGTCTGTTTTAATATTCGTGGCCAATTGGGTGGACAAACGAGCGAATGGGGCATTTTTGGGCCAAACCGGTGTGTTATAACCCACGGTTTTGAGGGTGGGCTCGGGCTCCGAGCGTGCTGTGGTTCAAAAATTGATCGAGGCATGCCAGGGAGGTTGAGGATTATCCCAGTGGTCTGTTTCAATTTTTGTGGCCATTTGGTTGGACAAACGGGCAAAACAGCGCGAACGGGGCATTTTTGGGCTAAATCGATGTGCTATAGCCCACGGTTTTGGGGGTGGGCCTGAGGTCCGGGCGTTATGTGGGCCAAAAATTGACCAAGGCATACCAGGGAGGTTGGGGATCATCCCAGTGTGGTCCGTTTTAATATTCGTGGCTATTTGGATGGACAAACGGGCGAAACGATGCGAATAGGGCATTTTCGGGCTAAATCGATGTGCTATAGCCCATGGTTTTAGGGGCGGGCCCATGCTCCGAGAGTGTTGTGGGTCAAAAATTGACCGAGGCATGTCAGGGATGTTGGGGAACATCCCAGTGGTCCGTTTTAATTTTTTTGGCCCTTTGGTTGGACAAACGGGCGAAACGGCATGAACGGGGTTCTTTGGAGCTAAATCGTTATGCTATAGCCCACGGTTCTGGGGTGGGCCCGAGGTTTGGCCATACTGTGGGCCAAAAATTAACTGAGATATGCCAAGGAGGTTGGGGTCATCCTAGTGTGGTCCGTTTTAATATTCGTGGCCATTTGGGTGGACAAACGAGCGAAACGGCGCGAATGGAGCACTTTCGGGGCAAATTGGTGTCCTATAGCCTACGGTTCTAGGGGTGGGCTCGAGGTTCGGGCGTGGTGTGGGTTTAAAATTGACCGAGGTATTCCAGGGAGGTTGGGGATCGTCCCAGTGTAGTCCGTTTTAATATTTTTGGCCATTTGGGTGAACAAACGGGCGAATGGGGCATTTTCGGGCCAAGTCGGTGTGCTATAGCCCACGATTTTGAAGGCGAGCCAGGCTCCAAGCGTGTTGTGGTTTAAAAATCGACCGAGGCATGCCAAGGAGGTTGGGAATCATCCCAGTGGTCCGTTTCAATTTTCATGGACATTCCGTTGGACAAACGGGCAAAACGGAGCGAATGGAGCATTTTTGGGCTAAATCGGTGTCCTATAGCCCATGGTTCTGGGGGTGGGCTTGAGGTTCAGGAATGCTGTGGGCCGAAAATTGACCGAGGCATACCAGGGAGGTTGAAGATCGTCCTTGTGTGGTCCGTTTTAATATTCATGGCCATTTAGGTGGATAAACGGGTGAAACGACGCGAATGAGGCATTTTTGGGCCAAATCGGTGTGTTATAGCCCACAGTTTTGGGGGCGGCCCCAGGCTCCGAGGGTGTTGTGGGTCAAAAATTGATCGAGGCATGTTAGGAATATTGGGGATCGTCCCAGTGGTCCGTTTTAATTTTCATGTCCATTTGGTTGGACAAACGGATGAAACGACGCGAACGGGGTTTTTAGGGCTAAATCATTCTGCTATAGCCCACGGTTCTGGGGTGGGCCCGAGGTTTGGGCATGTTGTGGGCCAAAAATCGATCGAGGTATGCCAGGGAGGTTGGGAATCATCCTAGTGTGGTCCGTTTTAATATTCGTGGCCATTTAGGTGGACAAACGAGCGAAATAGCGTGAATAGGGCATTTTCAAGCCAAATCGATGTGCTATAGCTCGCGGTTCTAGGGTGGGCCCAAGGTTCGAGCGTGGAATGGGCTTAAAATTGATCGAGGTATTCCAGGGAGGTTGGGCATCGTCCCATTTTGGTTCGTTTTAATATTCATGGACATTTGGGTGGACAAACGGGCGAATGGGGCATTTTCGAGCCAAATCGGTGTGCTATAGCCTATGATTTTGATGGCGGGCCCGGGCTTCGAGCATGCTATGGTTCAAAAATTGACCGAGGCATGCCAGGGAGGTTGAGGACGTCCCAGTAGTCCGTTTCATTTTTCATGGCTATTTGGTTGGACAAACGGGTGAAATGACGCGAACAGAGCATTTTTGGACTAAATCAGTGTGCTATAGCCCATGGTTTCGGGGGTGGGCCTGAGGTTCAGGCGTGCTGTGGGTTAAAAATTGACCGAGGCGTACCAAAGAGGTTGGGGATCGTCCCAGTGTGGTCCATTTTAATATTCGTGGCCATTTGGATGGACAAACGAGTAAAACGGCAAAAATGGAGCATTTTCGACCCAAATTGGTGTGCTATAGCCCACGGTTTTGGGGGCGGGCCCAGGCTCCGAGCGTGCTGTGGTTCAAAAATCAACTAAGGCATGCCAAGGAGGTTAGGAATCGTTCCAGTGGTCCGTTTCAATTTTTGTGGCCATTCGGTTGGACAAACGGGCGAAACAACGCGAACGGGGCATTTTTGGGCTAAATCTGTGTCCTATAGCCCACGGTTCAGGGGGTGGGCCTAATGTTCGGGCGTGCTGTGGGCTAAAAATTGACCGAGGCCTACCAGGGAGGTTGGGGATCGTCCTAGTATTGTCCGTTTTAATATTCGTGGCCATTTGGGTGGATAAACGAGCGAAATGGCGCGAATGCTGCATTTTTGGGCCAAATCGGTGTGTTATAGCCCAAGATTTTGGGGGTGGGCCCAGGTTCCGAGCGTGTTGTGGGTTAAAAATTGACTGAGGCATATCAGGGATATTGGGGATCGTCCCAGTGGTCCGTTTGAATTTTCGTGGCCATTTGGTTGGGCAAACGGACGAAACGGCGCGAATGGGGTTTTTTGGGGCCAAATCGTTGTGCTATAGCCCACGGTTCTGGGTTGGGCCCTAGGTTTGGGCGTGCTGCGGGATAAAAATTGATCGAGGTATGCCAGGAGGTTGGGGATCGTCCCAGTGTGGTTTGTTTTAATTTTTGTGGCCATTTGGGTGGACAAACGGCGCAAATGGGGCATTTTTGGGCCAAATCGGTGTGCTATAGCCCACGGTTTTGAGGGTGGGCCCAGGCTTCGAACGTGTTGTGGTTCAAAACCTGATCGAGGCATGCCAGGGAGGTTGGGGATCATCCCAGTGGTCCATTTCAATTTTTGTGGCCATTTGGTTGGACAAACGGGCAAAACGACGCGAACGGGGCATTTTTGGGCTAAATCGGTGTGCTATAGCCCACGATTCCGGGGGTGGGCCTGAGGTTCGGGCGTTATATGGGCCAAAAATTGACCGAGGCATACCAGGGAGGTTGGGAATCATCCCAGTGTGGTCTGTTTTAATATTCGTGGCTATTTGGATGGACAAACGGGTGAAACGACGCGAATGGGGCATTTTCGAGCTAAATCGGTGTGCTATAGCCCATAGTTTTGGGGGCGGGCCCAGGCTCCAATCATGTTGTGGGTCAAAAATTGACCGAGACATGTCAGGGATGTTGGGGATCATCCCAGTGGTCCGTTTCAATTTTCGTGGCCCTTTGGTTGGACAAACGGTCAAAACGGTATGAACGGGGTTCTTTGGAGCTAAATCGTTATGCTATAGCCCACGGTTCTAAGGTGGGCCCGAGGTTTGGGCATACTGTGGGCCAAAAATTGACCAAAATATGCCAAGGAGGTTGGGATCATCCAAGTGGGTCTGTTTTAATATTCATGGCCATTTGGGTGGACAAACGAGCAAAACAGCGCGAATAGAGCATTTTCGAGCCAAATCGGTGTGCTATAGCCCACGGTTCTAGGGGTGGGCTTGAGGTTCGGGCTTGGTATGGGCTTAAAATTAATCAAGATATTCCAGGGAAGTTGGGGATCGTCCCAGTGTGGTCCGTTTTAATATTCTTGGCCATTTGGGTGAACAAACGGGCGAATGGGCATTTTCGGGCTAAATCGATGTGCTATAGCCCACGATTTTGAAGGCGAGCCGGGCTCCGAGCGTGTCGTAGTTCAAAAATCGATTGAGGCATGCCAAGGAGGTTGGGAATTATCCCAGTGGTCCGTTTCAATTTTCATGGCTATTCGGGTGGACAAACGGGCAAAACGTAGCGAACGGGGCATTTTTTGGCTAAATCGGTGTCCTATAGCCCATGGTTCTGGGGGTGGGCCTGAGGTTCGGGCGTACTGTGGGCCAAAAATTGACCGAGGTATACCAGGGAGGTTGGGGATCGTCCTTGTGTGGTCCGTTTTAATATTCATGGCCATTTGGGTGGATAAACGGGTGAAACGGCGCGAATGGGGCATTTTCGGGCCAAATTGATGTGTTATAGCCCACGGTTTTGGGGGCGGCCCCAGGCTCCGAGCGTGTTGTGGGTCAAAAATTGACCAAGGCATGTTAGGAATGTTGGGGATCGTCCCAGTGGTCCGTTTTAATTTTCATGGCCATTTGATTGGACAAACGGGCGAAACTGCGCGAACGGGGTTTTTAGGGCTAAATCATTCTGCTATAGCCCACGGTTCTGGGGTGGGCCCGAGGTTTGGGCATGTTGTGGGCCAAAAATCGATCAAGGTATGCCAGGGAGGTTGGGAATCATCCTAGTGTGGTCCGTTTTAATATTCTTGACCATTTAGGTAGACAAACGAGCGAAATGGCGCGAATGGGGCATTTTCGGACCAAATCAATGTGCTATAGCCCGTGGTTCTAGGGTGGGCTCGAGGTTTGGGCGTGGAGTAGGCTTAAAATTGATCGAGGTGTTCCAGGGAGGTTGGGCATCGTCCCAGTGTAGTCCGTTTTAATATTCATGGCCATTTGGGTGGACAAACGGGCGAATGGGGCATTTTCGAGCCAAATCGGTGTGCTATAACCCATGATTTTGATGGCGGGCCCAGGCTTCGAGCGTACTGTGGTTCAAAAATCGACCGAGGCATGTCAGGGAGGTTGAGGATCGTCCCAGTAGTCCGTTTCAATTTTTGTGGCCATTTGGTTGGACAAACGGGCGAAACAATGAGAACGGAGTATTTTTGGACTAAATCGATGTGCTATAGCCCACGGTTTCGGGGGTGGGCCTGAGGTTCGAGCGTGTTGTGGGCCAAAAATTGACCGAGGCATACCAAGGAGGTTGGGGATCGTCCCAGTGTGGTCCGTTTTAATATTCGTGGCCATTTGGGTGGACAAACGAGCAAAACAGTGAAAATGGGGCATTTTCGACCCTAATTGGTGTGCTATAGCCCACGGTTTCAGAGGCGAGCCTAGGCTCCGAGCGTGCTGTGGTTCAGAAATCGATCGAGGCATGCCAAGGAGGTTGGGGATCATCCCAATGGTCCGTTTCAATTTTCGTGGCCATTCAGTTGGACAAACGGGTGAAACGATGCGAACGGAGCATTTTTGGGCTAAATTTGTGTCCTATAGTCCATGGTTCAGGGTGTGGGCCTGAGATTCGGGCGTGCTGTGGGTCAAAAATTGACCGAGGCCTACCAGGGAGGTTGGGGATCGTCCTAGTATGGTCCGTTTTAATATTCGTGGCCATTTGGGTAGACAAACGGGCGAAATAGAGCGAATACCGCATTTTTGGGCCAAGTCGGTGTGCTATAGCCCACGATTTTGGGGGCAGGCCCAGGCTCCGAGCGTACTGTGGGTCAAAAATTGACCGAGTCATGTCAGAGATGTTGGGGATCGTCCCAGTGGTCCGTTTTAATTTCGTGGCCATTTGGTTGGGCAAACGAGCGAAATGGAGCGAACGGGGTTTTTTGGGGCCAAATCGTTGTGCTATAGCCCATGGTTCTGGGTTGGGCCCGAGGTTTGGGTATGCTGTGTGACAAAAATTGACCGAGGTATGCCAGGGAGGTTGGGGATCGTCCCAGTGTGGTTCGTTTTAATTTTCGTGGTTATTTGGGTGGACAAACGGCGTGAATGGGGCATTTTCGGGCCAAATCGGCGTGCTATAGCCCACAGTTTTGGGGGTGGGCCCGGGATCCAAGCATGGTGTAGGCCGAAAATCGACTAGGGTGTGGTCCATTTCAATATTCGTAGATGTCCCGCAATCACTGAGACTGTTAAGCGTAGTCCTTAGCTGGTTTCTGCTATTTCCTTTCCTATTTCGTCCAACTCGGGAGGACAATCGTGTTTTGGTCAGCTCAACAACATCTTCTGTATAACTAGAAGCATCTCTTATTTTTTCCTCCAAAAATTTGATTTTTTGAAGATCAATTTTACTCTTGCTAGCTTCTTCAACAACATTTTGAAAATATTCGGCAGTTTCATGAAGGGATTCTAGCGTTTTAGTAGTTTGACCTTGAACAAGTTCTGGCTGGAAGTCTTTGCTGAAGTTGTTCAAGTGTTTGAAGAAGAGAAATTACAGCTGTATAAGCTGCCATCTACTTCACAAGATATCGATTACTCTTTTTTTTTTTTACTTTATTGAGGAGACACTAAGACGGGCGTGATAATAAGAAACTAAAAATAAGGAGGTAACACAAAGATTTTCACGTGAAATATCATATCCTTCACAAGATGAAATGGATATCGATACAGAAAGGTTTGAACTTAGTATTCACAAGTATCGCAATATAAAATTTCTCAACTCTGTAACTATTTTTTCACAAATTTGATTCTCACAACTTGTTGTAAAACATCTTTCAATTAATTTCCAAACCTTTTCTTAGTGTTCATGACTAAATTATTTGAGTCAATCAGAAAAAGGAAAGACAAAGTCAGAGGAGTAGGTGTAATGTAATAATCCTTCAATCCATTTTACATTTGATTAGTGTTTTGCTTTTATATATTTCCTTTCTTCTGTTGGACACTTTCTTCACATAATTTAAAAGCAATCGGCTCTGATTGGAATAATGCTCCAATCAGAGAAGATCAACAAATTGGTGCCTTTTAGAATAAGAAAAACCTGTCCAGAAGAAAGGGAATATATCTTAAAGAAAACATTAATCAAATGTAAATGGATGAAAGAGTTATTGTATCACACCTACTAGTCTGACTTTGTGTTTGTTAATTAAATCAAATGATTTAGTCATTTAACACTAAGATAAGCTTTGGAAATTAATTAGAAGGTGTTGTACAATTTTCTGATACTTGCATCTAAGTACTAAGTTCACATATCTCGCTATATCGATATCCTTTTGATCTTGTGTGAAGCGTATTTCACGTGAAAATCTTTGTGTTACCTCTTTCGATATCATCTTATTAGGTGATGGCAGCTTACGCAGCTGTAATTTCTCTTCTTCAAACACTTGAGCAGTTTCAGGAGAGACACCGCGTACTCATTCAAGGTCAAACTGCTAAAACACTAGAATCCCTTCATAATACTGCTGAAAATTTTCGAAATTTTCTCGATGATTCTAGCAGGAGTAGATTTGATCCTGAAAAGATAAAATTTTTCGAGGAAATAATTATATCTGCTGCTAGCGATGCAGAAGATGCTATTGAGATGTGCTGGACATGTGAAAATGCATCTGAAAGTTCACTAAACAAGAATATACGAAGGAATTTGGGACCGGTTGTTGAAAGGATAAATACAATAAAGAATGAAGTGATGGAGATTGTTTCTGATTTTAGCACAAGTAGTCGTAATGATCATCGATTTCTTGAATCTGTGGGGGATTTCTTGATTGACAGTACTTCTTCTAGAAGTAACCAGATGCTGCAACATTTGGAAGGCGATATCGTGCAAGGACTTGATGAGGACTTGGAGATAATAGTTAGAAGATTGACAGAGCCGTTGTCCAAACTAGACATCGTCACAATATCAGGCATGGGTGGCATAGGCAAAACAACACTTGCTAGAAAAGCTCATGACCATCTGGAAATCAGGTGTCATTTTGACATTCGTGTTTGGGTTACAATATCTCAAGTATATGGAAGTAGATATGTGTTGCTAGAAGCTTTACATTGCATTTCAAAGCAAAAAAATATTGACATCGAAAAAGATTATGAAAAGAAGGATGATAATGAGTTAGCCGATCTTGTGCAGAAAATACTAAAGGGTGGGAGATACCTTGTTGTAGTTGATGATATTTGGAGTACGGATGTTTGGGATAGCGTAAGAGTAATATTTCCTAATTGCAACAATAGGAGTCGAATCTTATTGACCACCAGAGTAACAAAGGTTGCAATATATGCAAATCCTATTAACCGTCATGAGATGAACCCCTTGAATTTAGAAAACAGTTGGAAGTTACTTCGCGATAAGGTGCTTGGATCAGACTATGATCATCCTCCTGAGTTGGAAGAAATCGGAAAACAAATAGCAGAAAAATGCCTAGGACTACCTTTGATGATTTCAGTGATTGCGGGCCACCTCTCTAAAGTGGCCAGGACGTTAGGAAGTTGGATGGATGTTTCCCGAACCATGGGTGAAATCATTGCTAGTCATCCAGATAAATGCTTAGGAGTGCTCGGTTTGAGTTACCACAACTTGCCTAATTACCTCAAACCGTGCTTTCTTTCTATGGGTAGTTTCCCGGAGGATTATCAGGTTGAGACTTGGAGATTGATTCAATTATGGATCGCTGAAGGTTTTATAAGGAGGCCTGGAAGTTATACAAGCTTGGAGGAAGTGGCGGAAGATTATTTGGAGGATCTAATCAGCAGGAACTTGATAATCGTTAACAAAAGGAGATTCAACAGTGAGATAAAAGTATGTGGAATGCACGATCTACTGCGCGAATTCTGTTTGATTGAAGTTGAAATGACAAAGTTTATGCATGTTGAGAGAACCGATGATGTAGTCCGTACTCTTTCAACACAAAAGTACAATGGTCGTCGCTTCAGTTTCCAGATTAACAGTTATTCAGATGATAGGCGTATCAAGTTATTACCCTCGGTTGCCAGGTCTATCTACTTATTTTCTAAAACTCATAATTTTATAGGTCTTGAAGTTTTCTGCGGTTTCCACCTTCTCAAGGTATTGGCCATTTTCGATGAATATGAAAATTTCTATTCTATTCCACCTGTAATTACAAAGTTATTTCATCTGAGATATCTACAATTTCGCTCTAATAGAAAGCTTCCTGCATCAATCTCAGAGCTTCAGAATCTGCAAACTCTAATTTATGAGAGACGGTATGGTAGTACAACTTTACCAGAGAAGATATGGACGATGAAGAACTTGAGGCATATACATATAAGGCTCGCCTGTTATTTACCAAGTCCGAGAAGAAAAAGTATCTTAAATAAGCATCTTGTAATCGGGATGCCAAATTTAGTAGAACTTTCTAATCTCAATTTCACCAGTTGTACAAATGAATTACTTCCTAGCATTCCCAATCTAAGAAGATTGATCGTCCATCATAATGACTTAGGTAAAAAGAGATGGGTCAATCGCCCCATTGATATGTCCAGCTTGACAAAACTCGAAGCCTTGAAGTGTGTCAGTTATTTTGCCCTTTTGTCTTGGCCACCTCCGATCTCCATCAAGGTGTCTTTTTTCCCGGCATCACTTAAGAGGTTGACTTTGGCTGGCTGGTTTGGTTTTCCTTGGGAAGATATTTCAACTCTTGTCAAGTTGCCAAATCTTGAAGAGCTCAAACTTAAAGATCGTGTTGCCGCGGGAGATGTATGGAGATTGCGTGATGATGACATATTCGAAAGCCTAAAGTTTTTGTTATTTCGCAAAGTACTTCTTGCAAATTGGGTAGCGAGCAGTGATAACTTCCCAAGTCTAAAACGCCTTGTTCTGAAGAAATGCAACAAGCTTAAGGAAATTCCAATAGATTTCGCAGAAATTTGTACTTTGGAGTCGATTGAATTACATAATTGCAGCACTTCTGCTGAGGATTCTGCAAGAAAGATTGAACAAGAACGGGAGGACATGGGAAACAATTGCGTTAAACTCTACATCCATACATAACACTCAATGTAAGTTTTTTTAAGATTTCTCTAGAAACAAAGAGTTAATGATTAACACCGCACCTGAACTATCTATCACCTTTCTATTAAGCTTCAGATTTGTCACCATTAGTAGCTTCAGATTCATCATCATTAGTAGCTGAGAACACTTTGAAGGCCATCAAGAAAATTGATAAAATCAGAGTCGTGAGTGTCTTGCATGAAGTACAAGTGTAGAGTTTCTCCCCAGTTGATGATGATGATTATAGTTAAGAGTTGTTCGAGAACGAACAAGGTTTTAAGTGTGGGGTAGTGATGTTGGGTGTATTTATGCATTTCAAGTGTCACCATTCTAGTCATTTTAGCCTTATTTTGAGGATGATTCTATGCTATATGGTTTGATAATGAGATAAATGTGTATCAAAGTGTTAAAGCATGTGTTTATAACGTTCAAAGTGAATTCCAAGCAAGTTCAATTAGAGTAATAGAGAAAACTAGTCTTTCTAGCTTGAGCTAGTTGCTTGTCTAGTCTATCTTGTTGGATTCTATTGTGTTCTATGTGTTCCTTATGGTTTTAAAAGTGTTATTATATGTGGAACAAGTTGTTATGAGTGTACAAAATTCAAATGAGTCAAGGAAAGAGTTGAAACTTGAAGTGAAACATCATGGAAATCAACCTAGTCTAAGCTCTTGTTTTTTATTCAACGTGATGGATATTGTGTGTTTGTACTTCTAATTCGCGTGGTGTGTTCTTGTAGGATCCTTTGTGAGCTTAATATGATGATATATGGATGATATAAAGGATGAAAAATCATTGGAAAGACACCACAAGATAAGGGATGAAAGGAGGAAGGACCAAAACTTAACCAAAATTCGGAGAACAACTTCCAGTGGAACCATGCGATTAGCATGCGTCGCATGCTCTATTCCTATGGAATAAAGGGTGTGTCGCATGCTCCATTCCATAGGAATAGAGGGTGTGACACATGCTCTACTCCACCCCTGGGCGTTTTATGCTAAATCGACTCCAACACGGACTTAGCTTACCCTTATGCTATAAATACATGTTGTTTCACGTTTTTACCTATCTTTTGACATATTTTGGAGATCAAGGGGCTGCTACAACTTCATAATTAGGTTTTTATTATTTTTATTTAATTCATACATATTTTTAGTCATTAATTACAATATAGTGATTACGATTATGACTATGCGTGGCTAAACGCCCTCTTTCCGGGGTTGAAGCCAAAAATATGAGTATTATTATTTTGAATTAAGTTCGTTTGATTTTCTTATCACTATTGGTTGTTTGTTTATTGTTGTTATCACTATTTTAAGGATTCGCGATCCTTAGAATACATCTATTGTTGACCTTGTGAACTCGGGAAAGGGAATAGGGAGATAGAACATGGGAATAAGCAAAGTATGGTTTTTGTTTCTTTATGAAATAAGGAATTCAAATTAGTATCTAGGACAGGGATGTACTTAGATACCTTACTTGATTCACACGTAGGATGATATTTGTAAGGAACTTAAGTGAACTATTACATCCCCGCTCAACGATGTAGTTGTAAGGTTCAACTTAGGTAAAGGATTAGAGGTTGGAAACCATAATCATGCAATTAACCCTACAAATCAACAACCAAGATAAGCAAGTAAACGAATGAAGTTCAATA
The DNA here is from genome assembly GCF_002878395.1 of Capsicum annuum. Lineage (NCBI taxonomy): Eukaryota > Viridiplantae > Streptophyta > Magnoliopsida > Solanales > Solanaceae > Capsicum > Capsicum annuum. The sequence goes on from NC_061119.1 coordinate 216,609,095, forward strand.
ACATACTATGATTGTTCGAAGTGCTTCAACCTTGAGTTTTCTCTCATTGATTGTCTCAAGATCTTTATTTTACGCATTGTTTATTTTAGTTTACAAATCTACAAACTCTATTTTGGTTACTTTTGCACTGATTGAATCTAAACTGTGAACTAAAATTGAATTGTTGCAGAATCAAGTCTCTATGGGATCGATACTTGGCTTCCTGAAGGTCACTTTACTACTTGACAAGACCATGTACACATGTGTGTGCGCTTAGGCATTGTCAGGGGGTGAGCCCAGGGTCCGGCCATGCTATGGGCCAAAAACTAAGCGGGGCATGCCAGGGAGGCTGGGTAGCGGCATATTGTGGGTTGTTGGGGTAAGCAGGGCCATTTGGGTGGTCAAACGGGCGAAACAGATCAAACGGAGCATTTTCAAGTAAAATCAGTGTGCTATAGCCCACATTTTCGAGGGTGGGCTCGAGGTTCGGGCAAGTTGTGGGCCAAAAATTAATTAAGACATGCCTGGAAGGCTGGGGAGAAACCTAGTATGGATCGTTTGGGTGGGTGGGGACAGTGAAGTGGTCAAACGGGAAAAAAAGCACTAACGGTATATTTTTGGCCTAAACCTGTGTGCTACAGCCCATGGTTCCAGCGGTGTGCCCGGGGTTCGGGCAATCTCTAGGCCAAAAATAGATCAGGACTTCTCAGGGAGGCTGAGAAGCGGTCTAGTGTGGGATGTTGGGGTGGGCGGGGCCATTTGGGTGGTCAAACGGGAGAAATGGTGCGAACGGGGCATTTTTAGGCCAAGTTGGTGTGTTTTAACCCATAGTTCCAAATGTGGGCTCGGGGTCCGAGTATGCTGTATGTCAAAAATTAATCGGGGTGTACCAGAGAGGCTAGGAGCATCCTAGTATGGGACTTTGGGGTAGGCGGGGCCATTTGGGTGGTCAAACAAGTGAAACGACACAAATGGGGTATTTTGGGGCTAAATTGGTATGTTATAGCCCACGGTTTCGGATGTGGGCCCGAGGTTGGGGCAAGCTAAGGACAAAAAATCAAATGAGATGAGCTAGGGAGGTTGGAGAGTGGCCTATTATGGTCTGCTGGGATCGACGAGGCCATTTAGCTGTTCAGAAGGGCGAAACGGCTCGAATGAGGCATTTTCGGGCTATATTGGTGTGCTATAGCCCACGGTTCTAGGAGGTTGGCCTGGGGTTTGGGCGTGTTATGGGCTAAAAATTAACCAGGGCATGCCAGGGAGGTTGAGGACCGGTCTAGTGTAGACTGTTGGGGTGGGCAAGGCCATTTCGGTGGTCAAACGGGCGAAATAGCACTAACGGGGCATTTTTAGGGCAAATTGGTGTGCTATTGCCCATAGTTCTGAGGGTGGGACCGGGGTACAGTCGTATTACGGGTCAAAAATCGATTGAGGCATGCCAGAAAAGCTGGAGAGAGGCCTAGTAAAGGTCGTTGGGTGGGTGGAGCCATTTGGGTGGTCAAACGAGCGAAACGATACGAACGGAGCATTTTCAAGCCAAAATAGTATCATATAGCCTACGGTTCCATAGGGTGGGCCAATGGTCCAGGCGTGCTGTGGGCCAAAAATCCACCGGAGCGTGTTTGGGAGACTGGGGAGCGGCCTAGTGTGGGCCATTAGGTGGGCGAGGCCATTTGTGTGGTCAAACGGGCAAAACAGCACGAACAGGGTATTTTTGGGCCAAATCAGTATGTTATAGCCTACGATTCTGGGGTGGGCCCCGAATCCAAGCATGTTGTGGGCCAAAAATAGACCGGCGCATGCCAGGGAATTTAGGAGCGGCCTAATATGGGTAGGTGGGGTAGGTGGGGCCATTTAGGCGGTTAAACGGGTGAAACAGGGAGATCGAGGAATTTTTTGGGCCAAATCTGTGTGCAATAACCTACGATTTCGGGGGTGGGCTTGGAGTTCGGGTATGCTGTAGGTCAAAAATCGACCGGATCGTGTCAGGGAGGCTGAGGAGCTGCTTAGTGTGGACCATTAGGCTGGGTTGGGCAATTTGGATGGTCAAACAGGCAAAATCATAGAAATGGGGCATTTTCGAGCCAAATCAGTGTGTTATATCCCACGGTTCTAGGGGTGGGCTGGGGTTCGATCTGTGGTCCAAAAATTGATCGAGGCATTTTAGGGAGGCCGGAGAGTAGCCTAGTGTAGGCCGCCAAGGTTGGCAGGGCCATTTGGGTGGTCAAACAGGCGAAACGACGCGAACGGGGCCTTTTCGGGATAAATTGTTGTGCTATAGCCCACGGTTCTGAAGATGGACCCGGGGTATGGGCATGTTGTGGGCCAAAAATTGATCGGCGCATGCTAGGGAGGCTGGGGAGCGGCTTGGTGTGGGTCATTGGGGTGTGCGCGGTCATTTAGGTGGTCAAGCAGGCGAAACGGAGCGAATAAGGTATTTTCGGGCCAAATTGGTGTGTTATATCCTATGATTCTGGGAGTAGACCGGGGGTTCGGGCATGTCCTGGGGCAAAAATCGATCGGAGCGTGCCAGGGAAGCTAGGGAGCGGCCTAGTATGGGTCGTTGGGGTAGGCGAGGCCATTTGGGTGGTCAAATAGGCAAAACAGAGCGAATGGAGCATATTTAGGCCAAATCGGTTTGTTGTAACCCACGATTCCAGGTGTGGGCCTGGGGTCAAAGCATGTTCTAGGCCGAAAATTGACTAGGGCGTGCCAGGGAGGCTGGGGAATGGCTTAGTATGGGTCATTGGGGTGGGCGGAGCCATTTGGGTGGTCAAACGGGCGAAACGGCGTGAATGGGGATTTTTCGAGCCATATCGATGTGCAATAGCCCACGGTTCCCGGGGTGGGCCCGGGGTCCGGGTGTACTGTAGGCCGAAAATTGATCGGGGCGTGCCAGGGAGACTGGGGAGCAGCCTAGTATAGACTGTTGGGATGGGTGGGGCCATTTGGGTGGTCAAACAGGTAAAACAGTGCAAACGAGGCATTTTCGGGCCAAATCAGTGTGCTATAGCCCACGGTTCCGGGTTGGACCCGAGATCCGGGTGTGCTGTGGGCCAAAAATCAACTGGGGCGTGTCAGGGAGGCTGTGAAGCTGGCTAGTGTGGGTCGTTGGGGTAGGCGGGTCCATTTGGGTGGTCAAACGGGATAAACAACGTGAACGGGGCATTTTCGAGCCAAATCGGTGTACTATAGCCTATGGTTTCGGGGGTGGACCCGGAGTTCGGGCGTGTTGTGGGCAAAAAATCATTTGGGTCATGCCAAAGAGGCTAGGGAGCGGCCTAGTGCGGGTCATTGGGGTGGGTTGTACCATTTGGGTAATAAAAACGGGTGAAACGGTGCGAACGAGACATTTTCGGACCAAATCGATGTGTAATCTAAGTAAAAATGAAAATAAACATCAGGAAACAAGTGACAAAAAAACTTACTTGGAAACTCTTTGAGAAGTTGATAAATATATAAAATGAATAAATAAAATTTAACAAACAAATCACACTGGATACATTTTATATTTATTACTCCTATATCGAATAAGGATTACAAAATGTCAAACGTGTAATTTTCACTATGACAGAACAATAAATAATTGGGTTTACCATCATTGTAGAGAACTTTTTACACTATCAGTCATCGAAAAGACGATATTTACGGATGAGTCTCCTTAAAATGAGAAAATGTGAAATTCGTAATCTTTAAAATACGACATTCTTATCTGCTATAATGAGTAAAGATGACCGGATAGTATAAGATTCCTTGCATATGAGTAAAGATGACCGGATAGTATAAGATTCCTTGCATTGACGGCGTGTATAATTTAAACTCTAAATGAATAAATAAATATGTATCATGTATGTGTGTGTCTGTTGAAAATCATCTAAAGCAAAGGGCATGTATATCTTTCATGCTCAAACCAGAGTTCACATTTTGGTCATCACTGCATATATATGAATGTAAAAATAGTAGGGCTAGCTAGACTTGTCGTTCGAGGTCTCTGAAAATGTTGTTGCGCCCGTATCGGATTTAGAAGTATGATTCTTGATCATCATGGCAAAGTTCCTTCCTGAGTTTTTGAGAGAATAGCCTACAAGCATCCATACTAAGATCAATAGCAGCCGATAGCGCGATAAATAGGGCAGCATCAGCCATACAAGTGACATGTTGCACCCCGACTTGTACCATCGGGGCGCTAATCTTCCCTTCGCCTTCCACATTCGACACCATCACGAATCCTCGGATAGGAGAATTCGTGCTCAATGCAGTGTCTTTCATTGTATTGTCTATGCAAAATTTACCACCTTTTTTCATGCTCATTGTGCCTTCAGCTATTGGTATAGTACTAGTAAGTCCAGTGTTAGTAACAAGCTCGAATTTGTATCCGAGTCCATCAACCGGTCCTCTTTCTCTCCACGCCTGGAGCCGGCCCCAGGGCTTCCAGCTGCTAACGGAAGCCCCATTGGGCCGGAGGATTAGCCATGCTCCTGCATTTGACCGCGACACGCGGTCCGAACCTGGAGAAGGTACAAATGGTGTGATCATTGAGGCAGCTGCAACAGCTGAGCCTGATAGGTCATAGATTATTATCATCCACCCTTTTCTTTCCCTTGTTGTTCTATCCCTTTCTCCAGAAAATGTTCTCATCCATCCTCTATTGTTTAAGTTGAAATCAGTTGGGAGAGATCTGTTTTAACACATAAAATAGAGACATACATCAACTTAGGGACAATTTATTAACATAATCAATGCCAAGAACCGGTAAAGTTGCTGCCATGTGACCAGGAGGTCACGGGTTCAAGCCTTGTAAACAGCCTCTGGCAGAAATGCAAGGTAAAAGGCTACGTACAATACACCCTTGTGGTGGGGCCCTTCTCCGGACACCGCGCATAGCGGTAGCTTTAGTGCACCGGACTGTCCTTTTAATCAATGCCAAGAACAATGAATTAATACTGTCGAGAGCATTTATATGTAATCGAGAAGGTCGATCAAACCCCCTGGGTCCGGGGGAAATAACGAGGTAAGATTTTTAGCTAGGGCGGTCATCATTTACTATATATACATTTGACTTAGCGAAGGAGGTTGATCAACCCCCTTCCACCCCTCTAACTTCCCCCTAGTCGTTGGTCGCCGAGGGTGTGGGAGAAATTGGAATGTCACTTATGGAACTTATTTTTTTTATAGAAAAATGTCGTCTAAAACATTTTGATCAACCAAGCATGGAAAAATTGGAAAACGTTTTCTACTTCCCTCCATAACAAACACATCCTAAGGGGTCGTTTAGTAGGCTGTATAAGAATAATGGTAGCATTAGTTATGTTGAGATTTTCTTATGCAATGTTTGGTTTCGTGCATTAAAATCAACATGCATTGCATATTTTTTCTTAAAAAAAACATCCGTTTACAAAAATACCATGCATCGACAAATATGATAGATATTTGTGGAAAGGATGTAGAAAAGATTTTAAGGGGCAATTGTGTCTTTAATCATGCTAATGCATGTTGCAGAATCTATTGCATTACTAATACCATGAATTTTGACGTATTAATAATATACACTTCAATACACAATCAAGTATATAAAATATACCAAACAAGATAATACTAATACACAAGACGGATGCATGTATGCATTATTTTATTTAACAACACTATACCAAACAACCCCTTAAATATTTAAGATAACATGCACCAACATGTAACTAATGATAGTAAGCTTAATTTGTTAAAATAAACAGTAAGGTAGTTAGGTAGGTGTATTTAATAATAAGTCACAAATTAATGCTAAGACAGATATTAGTTGGTAGATCCAACTAGACAAACAGTCAAAGAAGAATATTAATTATTAAAACAACTTTTATGAAGAATTTGGAAATAAATCTTTGCACATGGGAAGAGAATCAATGGTGGTAGTCAATAAGAGTTAGTAATTTTTTTTGTCTGTTAGATCTAACTAAATATGTGTCATTAAATGCACAATTTGATAAATAGTTAATTTATCATTAAACTAAGAGAATAAAATCATGAGATAATCTTTGATTAACTTTAATGTCTCCACAATTCACATGGTAAAAATAAAGACTAGTCCTAATGAAGATTTGTGCATTTAAAAATAAGATTATATGATACAAACAAATTATAATATATTAATAGTCTGAATCCTTTTAAGACGATCAGGTTGTTAGTAACTGGTAAAGTTGCTGTCATGTGACCAGGAGGTCACGGTTTCAAATCTTGGAACCTTTGGCAGAAATGCAAGGTAAGGCTGCGTACGATACACCCTTGTGGTGGGCCCTTTCCCGGACACCGCGCATAGCGATAGCTTTAGTGCACCGGGCTGCCCTTTTTTATTTTTTTTTCTATACTATTTGGACTGTTTTTCGTTGAACTGCAGTCTATCAAAAATAACCTTTCTACATCCAAAATAGGGATAATTTTGCGAGATTACACTGAATATGTTATTTAACTATTGACTTTTTAAATTATTTAGTGTGGAATATTACTTGTTTATTACTTCATCTTTCTCAACTAATTTGATCATTGTCTCCATAATTTCAGCAATTACAAACTATCCACAGTATACATTGACAAAACCTTTTGTCATCTTTTATTGCAATAATGACAAATCAAGTAAAATTTGGTCTAATAATTTTGTGAAGTTCGGAGAAAGACCGGACCACATAGGTTTATTCGTACATTCATGCACAAGATTATTTTTATGGATCGAACTTACGACTTCCTAATCACATAATAATAACTTTATTACTAGTTACATCAAGACTCTCCTTATGCTTTCTGTGGTAACTTTCTCGTAGTATCAAAACTCATCGTACTTTTAAAATCATGCATTTATTTCTACTATATGATGAATATTGTTAGCTCCATCGTATATTTACTTCTTTATATTTTGACTAATATTAGTAAAAATTCTGACTCCACCGATATGGTCCCATGTTTCAACAAGAAAGGTTCTTGTCTTGACCCCAAATATAAAGATGTTTACTAAAAAGTAACAACAAAATTATGTCCATACGTAAAAAACAAGCAAACAACTAAAGCAAAAGAAAAAAAAAATTTAAGCTTTTTTTTTTTTTTACTGCATAGTTCTAGTTAAAAATAATAAATAATATAATTTTATACACATTGTTGAGATATTTCACTAAAATCTAACTATGAGAATATTTAGTGTAATTCTATAAGTGAAATTTCAAAAGAGTAATGTGTCGAAGTTTTACCTTATAGCTTGTGAAAATAGAAATGTTATTTCACAATATAGAAATTTTAGTAGCAATATATTTTAACATAATGTAATAAGTAATTTGCCTTATTTTTAGCTTTGCTTCCTACTTATTTTCAAGTGATCTAACAAATTAAAATTCATAAAAAACTATCAACATATAGAAGTTAAAGTCGTTAAAAGTAAATAATAACATATTCAATATACGTATTTTCCAAAAGTAGGTAGAAAGCAAGCAAATTTTATCTCTATCTTTATGAAATACAAGGTTATATTTTCCGATAGACCTCGGCTCGCTATTGAAGAGGGATAAGAAGTTATTTTCTCGATAGACAGACGTAACTAAAATAAGTAAGATAAACAGAGCAAACGAAGTATTACCGTGAACGATTATTTCGGTCAGCATTAAATTTGCAACTAAAAACCGGTTGTTTTATATTTCCTTGAATTTGAAAAACCACCGGGCTACACTCCGGTTCACCACCAAATTGAAAAACAAACCGGGGGTCCGGTTCAGCTCGAACCGTTATATGCAACATCGCCACCGGTTTATCCAATTTCATCCACCCGTTTTGAAACACACGCGCCTTCGAATAGGTCCCACCCAAATCAATATTCACCTGTAAAGACAAACAATAAAATTAGCTCTTGAAATTATAATTCGTTTAAATTTGAGTTGATTATTGACCACGAACTGATCATGGTATAGCCCAAATTGATTCAAACTGACATTTTTTATTTGATATGCTATACTACTACGTAGTCATAATTAACGAAGATAATAATTTTATAAGATAATAAAAAATAAAATTAAAATTAAAATTTAGTCATAGCTGAATGGATGGGATTATGATCCACATTTGAGCACAAATAATATTTAGGAGATATTTGAAAATGAAAAAATTTCACTTTTTTCACCTACTTAATAACCCGCCCAAATTCAGCTCTGTCTATCTAAAACAGCCTCTTTGTCTATATATATGTAGAAATAAGGCACAGACATATACTAGGTATATTATTATTGTATATAAAGAAATACGAAATGTGTCACGTAAATTAAGATGAATGGAGTATAAAGGACAAATCAAAATAATTAAAAACTCGATAAGAGTTATATTAATTACAACAACAATATTGAATATTCAATGTATTCCCACAAAATCGGTTCTAGGGAGGGTAAAGAATACCCAATTCATACCACCACCTCAGATAAGGTCGAGAGACCGTTTCCGATAAACCTTCGGCTCACAGTGGCTGAGCCACCTTTCCTTCAGGGGTTCATGAGAAACCCCTTCGATAGAAAATTATACTGTTTTTACACTATTTACATGGTTAAAAATATTTTTTATACATATATAGTAGACAATGTTGAACCCCCTTCAACTAGTTCGTATATTTACTTCTGAACCCCCTCAATGAAAATTCTGGTTCCGCTACTGCCGGCTCAAGACAGATAATAATATAATAAATAAAAAAACATAAAAGCACATAATAAAATGAGATAACACACCACTAAATAATAAAATAGTAATTAACAAGACACCACAAAGTAATACTGACCTGAACAGAACCCATCAATTTCCCAGACGTAACACCACATGCATGACTACCCATACGTCCAATAAACACAGACACACACAGTGTCATACATTTACCCGAAAACCGCCGTAATGCAGCCGGATCGAGGTGAAATTCGGCTGCAACAGAGGCGGTTTCCGGGGGCGATAACGAGTTGTTGTTATCAGAACTTGGCGTAAGTGGTAGAATTGTTGTTTGCGTAGGGAAATTTTTGAGCTTAATTTTAGCATAGCATGGTGTTGAAGAAGGGTGAATACCATGATGAGAAGTTGATTTAGTTGGGATTAATGGAAGTTTTAAAGCTAAAGATTCGATAATTAAACGAACAAATGGACATGGATCCATTGTTAATTGTAAGTATAATAAAGATTATTGAATGAATGTTTAGTATTTTGTGGAAGTTTTAGGAGAACAATGAGTGATGAAAATGGTGTTGTTATGGAGTTTGAAGAACATTTGTGTTATGGAAAAATGGTGGAATGGTGGGCTTATAGTACTTTGTAACACCCAACCCCCCACTCACCCACCCCTACCCCTGCCAGGTTGTCTTCTTGTTATCTAGTTTTTTTTTTATTATTATTTGTAATTTTGTAAAAGGGTAATGTTTTATTTTCTAATAAAGCAAGTCTTAAGTATATTTTTGTTGTTTGTCTTGATGTTTTTTTGGTATACTGTTATTTGTCCTGAGTCGAAGGTTTATCAGAAATTTAATAGTCCCTCTACTTTATATGAGGTAGTGGTGTGAATTTCGTATACTTTATCCCCCAGAGCCCACTTTGTGGAATATACTGAATGTGTTGTTGTTGTTGTTAAAGCAAGTCTAAGTATATGATATTTAGCTCCTGAGTCACCTGGCCTGATTCGTGGGCTAACACTCATCGAAAGTCACAAAAAAAATCACAATTTCTATCGTTTCGATTGTTTGACCTAGAAAATGACTCCCTCAGTCCCGCCAAAGTAACTTGATCCATTTAATAGGCCGTTGGGGGACCGCTCGAGAAGTTTAGCTTAAAATTATATTTTTTGGAACTCGAGCCCGCTCCCCAATTCGTGGGCTAACACCCACCGAAATTCGCAAAAAAATCAATAATTTCTATCGTTTCACTCGTTTGACTTGAAAAATGACTCCCCTGACCCCACCAAGGCAACTCGATCCATTTAATAGATCGCCGGGGGACCGTCTGAGAAGTTTTGCTCGAAATTTTTTCAAAGCCCGAGCCTGCCCTCAATTCGTGGGTTAACACTCACCGAAAGAAGCAAAAAACTCGCAATTTCTGTCGTTTTGCTCGTTTGACTTGGAAAATAGCTCTCCTGCCTCGCCAAAGAAACCTAATCCATTTAATAAATAGGTCATCGAAAAACCGCTTGAAAAGTTTCATCCAAAAATTTTTTCGAAGCCCAACCCCACATCCTGGTCTATGGGCTAACACCCACCAAAAGTCGAAAAATAAAAAACTTGTAGGTGAGCGAAATTGTCTGAATGCAGTGAGTTATGTATGTTCTATATGTGAATATTTTTAGGTTGAAGTGATGATATGCTCAATTTTATTAAAGTTCTAGAAAAAATCTAAATCATATCACATAATTTTTTTTGGTCGATTTAGTTTAATTTAACTATGTGTTCAATAGATCATATGTTAATCAATTATTACTAGATATATATTGATTTATCAAAATTTTATCAACAACTTCAAAAAAATAAGAACGAAATATTATTCATATGTCAAAAAAATCGAAAAATTAACCAATCACACTGATCTGATTCATTTAATTTAATTTTTATAAATAACCTAACCAAACTAATTTGTGTACCACTAACTAAGGTCATCATTATAACAATTTTATGAGAAAATTTATTTAGAGATTCTTGTAATTAATTAAATGGGCAACTCATAAAGTATCTATTGGAGATATCGAATATCTTCATAGCATTTGTTTTATAACTAATTAAATTATTTAATATTCCACTCAAATAATGGTTAATGATTAATTTTCTGTAAAGTCCAATTTTAATATATGAACAGTAACTTTAGACATGCAAAGCAATGTAATCATTTTTTTAATTTTTTATTTTTTGGAATATTACATTTGAATTAGTAATAGAAAAATAAAAATAATTTAGTAGCAGACGTTTGTAATCAAGTACTTATTAAGTATTAGTATATTGCTCTTTAATATTCAAAAAAAAAAAAACTTAAGCTTAAAGGTCTAATTGTAAATCTTAAGCTTAAAGGTCTAATTATTTATCTTAAGCTTAAAGGCCTAATTGTGTTAGAATAATTCATTATTAAGTGGCCATGATCAATACCAAATTATAACAATATAGACAGTGTATTTTCACAAAGTGAGGTTTGCAGAGGATAAAATCAAAAATGTATGCAGACTATACCTTTACCTCCGAAGTGAGATAAAGATATAGTTTTCGATAAAACCCCACCTCAAAGACAAAAAACGACCACAAAAAGACGTAACGAATAAGTACAAGAGATAGTAGACAGTAAACAAATTAAAAGAACAAATAATCACAAAATAATACCACAACAAAATAATACTGCAATCGAAACATGAAACACTAGTAGTATTAGCAATCGAAAAATAAGAAACTACGAGGGTAATCTTTCAATTACTAGTAACAACAACAAGACAATGCACTCTTATCTACTACTATCGAATACCAAATTACAATACATTTTTATTATTTAATAATTAATTAATAAAAATTTCATCTTAATTTATAATTAATTATGGTAAATTCTTACTCACAATTGTTTTATATATGGTCAAGAGGCATACATACAAATAATTACAACCGACATTCTTAAAATTATCGTAGACAAATCACATGAAAGATTATTTCAATTATTATGTGGCATGATCTTTGTTTTTTCAGAGATTGTTTCAACATTTTTTGCTCTTTATTTATTTATTTATTTATTTATTTATTTTTAAATGACGATAATTTCAATAGGAAAAGGACATAAATCAAATAATTTGAAGTTTCATTGGGTCTGTAGATAATAGGTCCCATAACAGCTTGGCAAAGGTTGTCATCAATTTAAATATTTATTTTATTTTTTGTATATTTTTATTTTAAATTGTTTAAGAATTCATTTGGTCGTTATATTTTTTTTATTTTTTTATTTAACAGAAAGTTTATTTCGTGCATTTGTCTGTATTCTAAGATTATCAAAATCTTTTTGACGGTTGTCAAACGGCGGCTCTATTATCTTAATTAATTACATATGAAAAGAATTATTAGTGATAATAATTATTAATTTAGTTTTATAGAAGAATATATCAAAAATATATTCAATGTAATTTTATAAGTAAAGTCTGATGAGAGTAAGATGTACACAAACATTACTTCTATATTGTATGGGTAGAAATCTATTTTCGATAGATAATCGGCTCAAAATAGAACATATTTAAAGCATAAGATATAAAGCAGATGAAGCAACAAATTAAAAACAGATAGAAAAATATCAAACTACGCGGTCTAAGTACTATAACTAAAAAAGTCAAGAGGAGATGGGGGCTAGCCCTCGCTATTCCCACCTAAAATGCAGCAACACTCGACTATTTATTACTTTGTTATCTCAATTCTCGATTTAAAACTTTTTATTAGGATCATGTTCTCAATAAACTTAAGTTATAGAATATACTTTAAAAAAAATTAATAGAGAAAGAATAATGCTCAATAATTTTTACAACTCTAATGACTAGTCAAAAGATCTTATCTTGTTTATCACTCTTTGATGGAGGATTTTATGCTTCAAGAGAATAAATAAATAATTTGGTCCATTTCACTTCCAATAGAATTGACAATTATGCATGAGAATAACAAAAAGTATATTTGATATAAATATAAGTTATTTTGGTCTCATATTATTTGAAATTAGTGAATATGACCCGTTTTTATCTCTTGGATTCGAGTCTCTGAAAATGAAAAAAAAAAAAATTGCGAATTTTACCCCAAAAATGGCCCTATAATGCTGAATTCAAATATAATCGAGCCTCATAATTAAGTATCGAACATCAGATAAAAAAATAAACAAAGTGTGTATTTGTGTTAATGTTAGGACAATGTGACCTCTACACTTTAGGGTATGCCTAGTGATTCACAACACATGTATTTTTCAACAAGATTTGCCTTGTCATGGTGTAACCATATAGACTTTTCTCATTTAATGTTCAATTCATTCATTCAATATCTCATCTATGAGGTAATGGACGTATAAACTGCGTATATTTATCTTTCTCAAATTTCACTTAATGGGAATATACTAGATATATTGTTGGTTGTTGTATTCATCCCATTCATTCACGGTTGTTAACTTGGCATTTTTGTTCTACTCTCAAATGGATAAAATTGTCGTCGTTTTCTGATTGTATGTTGGGTAAATTTGTTTTTGTGCAATAGCTCACAAATCGCACAAAAAATATAAATTACACTGAAAAGCGCAGCACGACAAGCTCAAATGAGAAGATGTTGATGGAAGAAATCGAACTCGCTGTAACCTCTCTTATAAAATATCACTTGCTGGACCAACTCAACGCAGTCACTCCTTCGAGTGATCATTTTATAATTGACATATCCTTAGTGCACTTTTTTTTCTTTTTCTATTTTCTCGTATAAAACTTTTTCTTTCTTTTTTTTTTTTTTGTCCAAATCCTTTGTCCTTTTCAACTCATCCAAGTTGTCTTTGGAAAATGACAAGGCATTTTACAGCATAATATAATGTGTAGTAACCCACAATTGAGACATGACAGCATGGGTAGGGGGTATTGACAGTCCATATGATTTGTTTGGGGGGGTGGGGGTGGAGGGTGGGGATGGCGTGGGGTGGGGGGATTAAGTGATTGTTTTGTATTAGTACATCACTTGATTATATATAAACGGATTAAGGTAGAAGGTTAATAGGTAAGTAATACATTTGGTATTTTAGAGGTCAGTTGTGATATTTTCACAATCAAACGCACATTCGTATTTGTAAGTTTTACTAAATACTATATCACATTCGCCTCAGAAAATAGTTCTGTATTTATAACAATCGAAATTCTCATTTTCTGAGAATAGATATATATAATCGTGTCTTAAGTCTATCAAATTATGATAGCTTAGAACCTCTTTCAAGATATTGCTACTTAGGGAGCGAATCGAGGCATATGTATAATGTCAAGGATTTTTCTCTAGCATATCTTATAATCATAATAATTGTGTAAAAATATTATCACTTTTGATAATGATTATCATATTGTCTCTCCATTGTTATATTCATACATTCAATCGCTTGAATTCTTTCTGTAAATAATGGATCTTGGTACTAACTCAACCTCAAAAGTTAGCTCATGAGTGGAGAATTGCACAAGTACATATAAGAAAACCAATTACCCATCCCTTTTTCGATGTGGGATACTTAACACTCCCCTGCACGTCCAGGCCTCATTAATTGGAGCGCGGACAGTATAATATAGGGGTCCAACATCGCTGAACAAAGATTTGGGATGAACCTGACTTTGATACCATATAAAGAATGAATTTTAGGCCTAACTCAACCTCTTTCAAATATATTATGCACTGCTATTGTTGGGTTTATAGTATATGAATGAAGTGTGAATGGAAAAAAATGGAGAAAAATTGTGGAAGGAAGGAGATATCAATTTAGAAGGTATACTCCTAAAGTGGAAAGTCCACTAATTCTCCCACATTGGTGGAAGAAGAAAACTTTGTAGTGTTTATATTAATGAACACTTACTCCACATGATAAGTGAGGCAAGAAAATAGAGATGCCTCGCGCTGTCGTCGTCGCTCGCTCGGCTTCGGCTTCGGCCTGGGCCTGGAAGGAAGATTCCATAACCTCGGGTACAGTGAGGGGAATTATTCCTTAAGATTGTTATTTTCCACAATACGGGTACGTCTTAAGATTGGTATTTTCCACAATACAGGTACGTAGAATCTGTATAATAGAATAACAACTTCAACTCGAGTTCAAGTATGAACAAGAACACAGTGAAGTTGAACAAATACCCTCAACACAAGATCAAAATAATCTTTACAAGAGGTGTATTTTATATTTTAGAAATATAGATGAAACAAAAATTGTTAAGGCCAAGTCGTCCGAATTCACGGACTTTCCTTAAGGAAATAATTCCCCTCACTGTACCCGAGTTTGCAAAATTTTTCCTCCCAGGATAAAATGGCCAACAATTCAAGTATAACGGTACCTTGAATACTTGAATTCTTCGAATACACTCTCGGTTTGATTGATCACAAAGAGTATTTAGAAGACAAGAAGGTTTATGTGTAATCTGAAATTTTCATGCTTTAACCTGTGAAAGAAAATAGGTTATTTATAGCCACAACATACCCCTCCGAAAAGGTGGCATTGGTTCAATTTTAGAGGTGTGTATTTTCCTGAAAATGCATGTTTGTTTATTTAAAACAGTGCCACCATTTGCGTGGATTCCCCACCAAGTTGCATTCTATGAACATAGCACACAAATCATCATATTCCTTGTTGGACTCAATCATATTCGCTTGGTCTTTTTTCTTGCCTTTCTTCGGGGGTCGACAATCTGTGGACTTGTGGCTAATTTTGCCACAATTGAAGCATTTTTCCTTGAACTTTTTCTTGGGTTGATTGCTTCCATGTTCATCTTTCTTTCTTTTCTTTGAGTTGTTTTGGCCATCTTCTACAGTATGTGCTCCATTCATTGTAGAATTTCCCTTTGACCTTCTTTCGGCAGCTTTATTTTCCTCTTCAATACGAATTCGAACAATAAGATCTTCAACGGTCATCTCCTTGCATTTATGCTTTAAGTAGTTTTTGAAGTCTTTCCACAAAGGTGGTAGCTTCTCAACTATCGCTGCTACTTGGAAAGCATCATTCACAATTAAACCTACAAAACAGTTTATGTGAGTTTTAAGAACATTTTTAATTTGTTCAACTACGGTATTTTTAAAAAATATACCTTCTGCTAGGAGATCATGTATGATGACTTGCTACTCCTGTACTTGAGAGACAACAGATTTGCTATCAATCATTTTGAAGTCCAGGAACCGCGCAACAAGGAATTTCTTAATTCCCGCATCCTCCATTTTATATTTCCGTTCAAGTGTCCCCCACAGTTCCTTTGATGTCTTGGTTCCACTATAGACATTATAAAGGTCATCTTAGAGACCACTCAGAATATAGTTCCTGCAAAGAAAATCTGAATGATTCCAAACTTATACAATAACGAAGCGGTCTTTGTCGGAGGTTCCCTCAGGAACCTCGGGAGCGTTTTCGCTAGTGAACTATTGTAGACATAAAGTGATGAGGTAAAAGAGCATCTTTTGTTTCCACCGCTTGAAGTCAATGCCAGAAAATTTTTCGAGTTTCTCTGCCGGTGCCATCGTTGGTGGAGCATTTGTGCGACTTGATGTGGCAATATTATTTGCCCCCATAGACGTTGTCGCATCCATCATTTGACTTTCAGTTGTCATTTTTCCTGTCACCACAAGACAGAAAACTTAGTATTTTTCAGAATACTATTTATAAAGTTAAGTAACTTGAAACTCTTCTTCTTGTTTCTAGTTAACGATGAAGTTTTTATTACTTCGAATCGTCAACCGAGTGAATCTTAACTTGTGATGAAGATTTTATGTCTTCTAATCACTAGTTAAATTCAAGCGGAGTAGAAAGCCTAAGCTTTAATCTCCAAAAACAAGCAATACAGATTCTGTAAAGTCGAAGGATAATGTGTCGGATCCACTTACAAAAGGCCTATCTAGAGAAGAAGTAGAAAGGACATCCAAGGGAATGAGTTTAAGGCCTAGGACAAGTCATCATGGCGGTAACTCTACCTAGCAGACTGGAGATTTCAAGAGCTAGGTTCAAGGAGATCAAACAAAGTTGTGTCTGACAGGTTCAACATTGTCAATTACCCAACCCATTCTCATGATGTAGACAATGTATTGTAAATAAGGATAAGACTTAAGGTGAAAAGTCTTTTAATGATTATCTAAATTTGGCAGATTTGACCAAATATTTTAATCTACAGGATTGAACGTTTAGAAATCACCTATGTGTAGGCGAAGTGAAAGCCGCTTCAAAGAGAATATTAGTAAAGGCATATTCTCTAAGCTCTCATGAAAATCGGGACGTGTTCATGGCTGAAAAAAACAAAACCGTAAAAACCATAAATGGTAAAAGGCTGGTTGTGTGACATGTGTTGTCTAGGTGTACATTAAAGCTCGACGGTTCAAAGATATCAAATCTACCTATTGACCGAGTGCATCCGATGCATGTTCACTACGGAAAGTTCAAAGGAAAACCCACTTATCCAGATGCAATCAGTCTTTACTTGATGATCACATACTTGTCTGTAAAACTTTTACGAAAAATAGCCATTACCCATTCATGTGGGGGATTGTTGGGTTCATAGTATACGAATGAAGTGTGAATGGAAAAAAATGGAGAAAAATTGTGGAAGGAAGGAGATACCAATTTAGAAGGTATACTCCCAAAGTGAAAAGTCCACTAATTCTCCCACATTGATGGGAGAAGGAAACTTTGTAGTGTTTATATTAATGAACACTTACTCCACATGATAAGTGAGGCAAGAAAATAGAGATGCCTCGCGCCGTCGTCGTCGTCGCTCGCTCAGCTCGAATTTGAATTTGGATTTGGATTTGGCAAATGATCGATGAGATCTATCTTTTTGAACAAATTTTATTTGATGAAAATCTGATCTGAATATATGTAAAAAGCAGGAAATATTTTCTGTTGGACTCCATTTATATTCCGAAACAGTGTTTCGAAACTATGCAGTAAACAGTGTTTCAAAACTGTGCATTGAACAGTGTTTTGAAACTGTGCAAGCACTGTTTTTGAACTAATGCTGCTTCAGAACTGCTGTATTGTTTCTGAACTGATGTACTGGTTGAATAAACAGATGCAACCATTCAGCAAAAGACACACTGATTCATGGAAAGATATGACTGTTCATGAAAGGATGGAATCTTTAATGAACAGATATGAATTTACAGCAAAGGTGCAACCTTTGGAGTGAACCATTGCCTCCTTTCTAAAGAGGCATCATTTGGCTATAACTAACCTGGTTTTCATCCAGAGGTTAGAGATAGAAAATACAGAAAAAATTTCAGAATTACAAGTTTTTTCTTTCTTCTTAAAAATACTCTAAGTGTGATCATTCAAACCGTGAGTGTGTTCGAGGAATCCGCCTATTTGAGGTACCGCTATAGTCGGATTGAAGGCCATTTTATCCTGGGAGAAAGATTCCATAAGCTCGGGTACAGTGAAGTGAATTATTCCTTAAGAAAAGTCCGTGAATTTGGACGACTTGGCCTTAAACATTTTTGTTTCATCTTTATTTTCTGAAAGATAAATACACCTCTTGGAAAGTTCCTTTTGATCTTGTGTTGAGAGTATTTAAAATTTCATTGTGTTCTTGTTCATACTTGAACACGAGTTGAAGTTGTTGTTCAGTTATACAGATTCTACGTACACGTATTGTGGAAAATAACAGCTACCACATTCACTTCATGAAATGAAACATATGCTTCAACCTCTTAGGTTCCTATTGTAGAAATTGTTTTAAAGCAGCATAAAATTTAATCATAAGGTTATTTGAAAAATATTAATACTTTCCTAATCATATATATATATCTCTTACAAACACACTCAAAATTAAGTGAACTTGTGATTATTATCCACTTCCATGAGATGTCTCCAAGCAAAATCGTATTTGTATCAGCACTAGACTAGAACACATGAGCATACATATAGGGGTGTTCATGATTTGGTTTTTAACTAAATCAAATCGCGATCTAAACCAAATCGATTAAAAAAATCGATATTTGGTTAGGTTTGGTTTGGTTTGGTTTTGAATTTTAAAAAACCGATACTAATTTGGTTTGATTTGATTTTACTCTAAAATAACCGATAAAATAATCAAATCGAACGATATATATATATATATATATATATATATATATATATATATATATATTATATTATAATTATTTATGTATTATTCATAAATACAATATAAATATTTGTTACATTTTATATTTTAATCATGATTTAACTTTAGTCGTAACACATTAAGCCATTTCTTCATCTAGTTGATAGTACCTTAT
>NC_061119.1:216628123-216638560 GCF_002878395.1 Capsicum annuum
AGCCATTTCTTCATCTAGTTGATAGTACCTTATAAGATTTCAAGTGAATTTCGCACTTTGAATGATAAATGATACTAATTGTGAAAATAATATCTTGTTGTATATTGAAATTTATAGCTGAGATTCATTTGACTACATGCGATCATTAATTTTTACTTTATTTTTGAACCTTATTGAGCAAGAAGTTTATGTGTTCATCTTTTGGGAGTTTATCATATCATTCTGTTAAAATATTTTTTTAGAAGCATTCATATGGTGTTGTTCATAACTTTGCCGAATTATAATACTCAGTGGACATCTTAGTTTCAAGGTTGAGATACGACACTCGGTTAACATCTCATATGTTAGATTGAATTTATTTTTTTTAATTTTCAACTTTTATCATTAGTGAAAGTTATAATCCGAACCAAACCGAACTAAACCGACAAGAACCAAACCGACGGTTATTTTTTTGTTTGGTTTGATTTGATTTTAGAAATTTAAAAATCGACTAAGTTGGTTTGGTTATGGTTTTGACCAATAACCGACCCAAACCAACCCATGAACACCCCTACATACATGTAATCAGCCTAAAAAAAACAAAATGCAATAATAAATACTTATTGTAGAATATTCAAAAAGTTTAAAATTTTTGGATATTTTACTTTTCTCATAATAAATGTACAACTGACATCCACTATAATACAAATATATTTATAAGAGTAAATGCTCTATTTCCACCTTGAATTATACACAAAATTGTTGAGGCACATCCGAACTTTAGGAGGGTCCTATTATCCCCTGGACTAACTAAAATTGTATATTTGGTAACCTTAGTGTCTACGTGGCACATCAGTGAATCAACACACTGAAGGTCCACGTAGGCACACGTATATGTCACGTAGGCACTAAGGTTGCCAAATATACGGTTTAATTAGTCCAGGATAATAAGATCTTCCTAAAGTTTAAGTGTGTCTCAGCAATTTCGTGTTTAATTTAGAGTGGAAACTGAACATTTTCTCTATTTATAACAATATATACATATATATAATTCACAATTGTTGTTTTTTGATAATTATGAGATTGTCACTTTAGCACCCTACTAAACTTTTCTAATGCACTTTTTCACTTTTTTTCTTTTTTCTCATATCACATTTTTCTTTTTCTTTCTCCAATCATTTGTTTCTTTCCACTCATCTAGTTGTCACTGGAAGAAGACATAGCATTTTTTGTAACATAATTTTGACAGGTTGAAGAGGAATTGTTGTTATTGTTGTGGGTCAACATGATTCATAGAGGGCATTGAAATCCAATTAATTTTAAATTTGTGTATTGTAGGACTTATTTCTTAAAGTAATTAAGTAGCAAAGAGAAATAGTATGCGAAGAACAAATAATACGAAAATTGATATACAAAGTTAATATAGTAAAAAAAAAAAAATTTCTACTTCTTTTGAACCCTTCGGAAAACCGACAACCTCTGTCGCAATCTCTATCTCTTGGATGAGCACTTTGTGGTGAGTACTTTGTGATAACTTGCTCACTTTGCAATAAGTCACAGACCACATGGAAGATGTAAATTGTACTAGATAAACTCCGTACGACGAACTTATGACTGAGCAACAGACGAAATACTAAATTAGATTTTCAATCTTCGATATTGTAGACCCACCTTCTAACCAGGCTAGTTTGAATTGTTTCCTATAAAGAGATCACTATCTTTATATGTTTTTACAAAAGGTATTGTTAATATACACGTATTACTTATTATATTTTTTTGTGTATATGTAAAATATTTATCTAAACTCTTTGAGAATTTTTATACATGTATTAATTATATAATATTCGATTTTCCATATTAAAATTCGCATACATACATAGTAACTCGTACGTAAAAAGTTGTGTTACACGTTTCATAATATGCTGACACTTTATCCCTCAATATGAAATTTTGTAGCGCAACTTCAGATTTAGTCGAGCTGGAAATAAATTAAACCTAAAACCAGTGATGCATATCCAAAAACTAGTCGCTTTTATTAAAGAACACCTACTGATAGAGAATACTATACCGTTAAAATGAAACTTTCGATTTATTTATTTTTTGGTAAACACGATAATATATATATATATGTGTGTGCGCGTGCGCGCTTCAAGAAACTTCCAATTATTAACGGTAAAATCCAATGATTTTTTTAAGGAGTAAATCTCTAGAATTATTATTCTTGATTGAATTTCCAAAAAGGAAAAAAATATTTCACATCAATTTTAGGACCCGTTAATTTCAGTACAATTTTCACAAATAATTGAGTTATTTGTCATTTTTGACAAATTCCAAACATAACGTCCTCCACCATTTAATCACTTTTTAAAAATAAAAATAAAAAAATCCTCATGAATTTGTACTCTATATTTTGTACAAATATTCTTCTTTATGTCTATCATGCACACATGTGTTTCTTTGTTGTCTCTAAAATAATTAGATTTGAGTCTCCACCCCATCAATCAAAAATAAAAGCGAATTCAACATTGTAGCACGTAAAAAAAATATTGAAATTAATTAAAAACTTTATCGTTAATTTATCTCTAAATAGTTTGTAGCTAATAGTAAAGTTAAAAGCTCCTCAATTCTACCAGATTCGTTATTAATGATATCGATCCGCTCATGTCCTTTCTTATGACGGTGCATGAATCAGCTTACATGTAGAGGTAGTTGTAGATTCAAAGCTAGAACATTATGAATTTGAGGTCGAAATGCTATTACACATTCAATTTTATTGAAGAGAAAAGACATAAAGTCACCCCTCAACTTGTCTGACTCTTTTAAAAAGACATCTAACTATACGGGGGACCTATTACCCCAAGAAAATTACATATACCGTTGTAAATAGATCATTTTAACCAAAATTTTGTGTATGTGTGTAGACACGCATAGGACGCGCGTGAATGCATAAAATTTGACTGAAATAACTAATTATAAGACGTTACGTGTAATTTATTTCTCCAAATCCTAGTAATCACCTTCTCCAAAACAAATTCAACTTGTTCAATTTTAATCTCTTCTCCAAAACAAATTCAACTTGTTCAATTTTAATCTCTGCAAAGTCGCAAATCAACACGTAAATCAATCAAATTACCAAGAAAAAATGAATGTAGAATTTTAAAAAAGAAGAACAAAATTGAAAACGAAGAATTGAAAGTTCTAGGAATTATATACAAAATCTGAATAAGAAACTGAGGGAGCATAAAGGAGGAGAAAATGCATTATTTTCACCCTAAACTATACACGAAATTGCTGAGACATACCTGAACTTTAGGAGGGTCCTATTACCCCTGGACTAATGACACATCAATGAATCAACACACTAAAGGTCCACGCACTAAGGTCGTCAAAAAATACGGTTTTAATTAGTCAAGGGGTAATAGAACCTCCTAAAGAGTTCAGGTGTGTCTCAGCAATTTTGTGTATAATTTTGTGATTATGCTCTCTTTCTTGCAACTGAGACTGAACGAAAAATGTCTTTATTTATAATACTTTAAAATTGTTTAGGGGGTAATAGGTCGGTCATATAGTTTAGGTGATTTTTTTAAAAAGTCGGACAAGTTGAAGGGTGATTTTATGTCTTTTCTCTTTAGTGAATTCAAAATCTATCACGAAGCAGTTTTTCTTATGATGGTGCATGAATCAGCTTACTCGTAGAGGTAGATTCAAGGCTAGAACATTATGAATTTGAGGTTGAAATACTATTGCACATTCAATTTTATTAAATTCAAAATCTATCATTTATAATATATACATATTTAGTGAATTTTTAGTATATATATATATACAAAGTTTGAATCAAAATTATTGAGTTCAAATAAACGTGTAACTCATTGAGTTCAAAATTATTGCTTCTATTTTTGCACACATCGATTTTCTTCTATCAAATACGTACTATTTTTCCCCAATATAAGTATCAAGTAACCCTATTCATAAAAATCCTAAATAAATAGGAGAAAATCACCCAGCATATTTTGTTTTCACTATATATTGTATAATTAATTACTCATAGTAACTACAAAAAAAAAAAAAAAAAAAATGGTATGGGGCCCAATTTATATGTGAAAAGACTTCCTAAATGTAGATCCCATATTAATCATGATCATCACTAAATATGAATCAGATAATCATGGCCATTTATTGATAATTATATTTTTTTTTAATTGATTGACATTTATTTTGATGTTAAAAAATAAAAAATTAAAAAAAAATTGTGTTGGTTAAGGTTCATGATTGTGGTGTTTAACAATCCAAAAAGCATACCATATATAAAATTATGAGTAGTTAGTTAAAGGATAAGAAAATTAGGAAGCATTTTGACCTAATTAATTAGTTTAGTTAAACTTTAAGACATTTTTAAAGTACACTAATTGTAAAGGCTTTTTACTTTTTAATCCAAAAGCAATAATAATTGGGTTTTTATCTTTCATATTTGTTGAACGGTAAAAATTATCTTCATCTGATATTTATGTCAAGTCGATAAACACACGACCTAATATGTGTTTGTGTATAAAATTTTAACACTTAAATCGTGATTAATTAACATGTTATTTAAACTATAGTAAATTTATAGTTTGATATAAACACAAGCTCATTATACATACCAAAATATAAAGATTAAATTGCCTTCTTGATAGTTATTCCTCCTAAACCCTAACCAAATTTGTGAAAAAAGGTTACTCCATGATGATCTATGAAGTATTCTTTTTTAAAATTTACGTCGGGTCAGACTAGACGTAGCAGGTCTGGTAGAAACTAAAGCGTCTGATTCGTATTATATATGTGTGTGTGAAAAAAATTGGCACATATGTAAAGAGAGTAACTCATTGACTCTAACTCGTGTCACTAAAACAAGGTCCGTAGTGTATATGAACAAATAAAAATATGACAAAGCAAAAAAAAAAAATACAAGTTTAAGGAGCATTTTCCTATCGTCAAACTGAGTCGTGAAGAATCAATCAATAACACATATTTGATTATCGAGTTAGCATATTTACACATCAAAAATTAATAAATCAAATTGATAATGGATAAATCAGACCAAACCGACCCATAAGCACCCCCTCGTCAATTTATAACGGGCCAAAGTAATTGGTTAATTAGACAAGCCCATGTTTAGTTGGGCTTATGGGTTTGAAATCCAGCAAGCCCAATTGAACACTCATCTAAAAATGGGCTTTTGGTACTAAAGACTTCCATGTTAACAAATTTAAGTAGGTCCAAATATCCTTTGTCTATTACTCCATTCATTTCAAAATTAGGAAAAATAACATAAATATACATCTTAATTTATCATATTTACATAAATTCTCACCCTTATACAATAATTATAAAATTTTCAACTAATTATGTATCTGGAGCTAATTATGTATCTCAACAAATCCAAAATCGAAAAAAAATGTGTCGGAGCTAATTATGTATCTGTAGAAGGGAAAAAATGTATCTTCGTTGGATGGATTACGTATCTCGATAGGTTCAAAATCGAAAAAAATATATCGAGAGCTAATTATGTGTTTTTACAAAGTAAAAAACGTATCTTCATTCGATGTATCGGAAGCTAATTATGTAGTTCGATGGATCAAAAATTGAGATTTTCAGTAATTATGCAAAATATCAAAATTTTCTGGAATTAAGCTTCAAACTGTCGGGATTTATGTTGTTTGCCGTTCAAAATAAGGTAGAATTGCATGATCAAACCTCTTTCTACAAGAAAAAAATTTACTATGTACATCTGGTTACAATTATTTTCTTATAGATACTTAATAGATGTCGAATCTCCTTCAACTTCTTCGCATGTTTACTTCTTCATATTCTAAATCCCCTTAAAGTAAAATCTCGATCTCGCTTCTGCTTATCAAAAAAATAGATTAATTCTTTTCAAAAAACTTAATTAGATAAGAATGATATTGAAAAAAAAAAAGTCATTATTTCATCTTCAACTTTTTAAAAAGCTAAAGTAGATTATGACTTTGAAAAAAAAAAAAAAAAAAAAAGTGGAAAATGATATTTCTACAATGCCATTTGCTGGCCATTAGAGGTGACAACTCAAGATTCCATTAATTGATATTATTTCAACTTTTTTGCTTTGTCAAAATCATAATACTAGCAAAGCATACTTTTAGGTATAGGAATTGCATTTTATTTTATAAAGATCTTATAATATAGTATTTTATTAAATGATAGCTATTATGAGTGTATAATTAGCTTTGCACATTTTTCGTTAAATTTCTGGCTCTGACACTGTGTTTAGCTGTATGAAGATGAAGAAAAATTGACCACCATCGATTCCGTCATGCTTTTTATACTGAGGTCGGGTTAGAACGAACGCGATTGATCTCAAATTAGCGTCAATAAATTTCCTTCTGGACGAATCTTTCACATATTATGCACATAGCAAAAATTTCAGTGTACCAAACTGTCAGAAAAAAATAGTTTTGCACTTATTAGAAACTTTAAGGGTCAAATAAGAATATGATAATAGGGTGGGTGGGTGTAGGGTGGGTAGGGGGTGAGGTGGGGTGGGGTGGGGAGGGGTATTGTTGGAATGATAGAAGATCTCAAAGTTGGGCATTCAATCATGGAGAGTAGTGGTAGGATGCTATTTTAAGCAATATTCCACCATCAAATTCATTTTTACTAATAAAATAATTTGCAAAGTGAAAAAGGGCAATGTCATTTATAAATTCATTTTATCGAGTGCACGATCATAATAGAATTAAAAAAAAATCTCGACTAATTTCACATCGAACATAAATTTCTTAAAATAGTAATTAATTTTTCGAACCATAAACTTCTTAAAATAATAAATAATTTTTCGAAGAAAAGAGTTATAGCCTTATAGGATTAAAATTTTATTTCGAATTCATAGAATAATTTATTTTTGTCTTGAAAATCACTCTTTAAGACAGGTACCACATGGAGTTGATATGATGGTTCCCTAAAAAAAAAATTAAAATTATGATAATAATAATAATATATTTTTTATATTTGGTTCTAAACAAGAAGACCATTTCTAAATAATTATCCTAAAGCAATAAATTATTCATAATTACGTCAGTCCCAAATTAAATAAGGTTAGGTGTACAACTAATGTCACACATTCAACTTTATTCATTTATAAAAAATAATAATTCTATCTATTTTAGTTATGATAGTGCGATACTAATTTTTAAAAAATTGTTCAAAAAAGTATGAACCCATTTTATATCAAGAAGAAATTAATATTAAATTTTTTCTATTTATAAAAATTATTTTGTGTACATCACAAATTTCACATTTTTATTCCACGTGGACACTTAAATTAAAAGGGAAGGGGTACTTTAAGCCACTCCACAAGTTCGAAGTTCAAAGGATTCATGATAATCACATTACTTGAAGAGTTTAAGTTTCATACGCGTGATTCTGTATCAGATAAAGATTATTTAGGGTTAGGATAACGGAATCTCTCACGAGTAAGCACTATATGACGAGCTCATACTCATTGTCGCTGATAGGACCTCCACTCAATGACATCTCGAGACACACTCTATGAAGTAGATGCCCCCTCTCCCCGGACCCCCCCCCACCACCACCACCACCACCCAGAGGATATGAAGGTATCAAATGGGCTATATCAAACTCGCATGCGCAATAATCCCACCCCCTATAAAGACGTCAGGGTTAGGTGTACGAACACAGAGTATACCCGTCTAATCTTGCCAAAAGATGGTGGTTAGCGGCTGCAACATAACGGATGGAATATCAGCTGACATCTCGTCATTAGCTATATTACCATAGGGGCCTCCTAAGAAAACCTGTTTTACATAGTTATTAGTCATTCATTGTTCTCTATAAATAGAAATTTCTATTCACTTGTAAACCATCTGAAATTCGACTATGCAATACAATACTCTCATAGCTTATTCTTCACGCATTACTTTTTCTCTTTATTTTCTCGATCGATTATAGCTTTCGTGGAGGGCAACCTAGCGATCGGAGAACACCGTCCAGGACCTCGTTTCATTGGCACAAACGTAAACATAGTTAGATTTAATGTGTGTGTTTCTAACCTCGTAAACTGTATCTTTTTCGGATAACAGATTTTATGAAAAAATTAATCATTACATTAAATTTATTTATAAAACCATGCAACTTTTCCTCGCCAAATCTAATATAGTAACCTAGAAAATAAGGAGATTTAGAATTTAAGATTTATAGATTCTCATATTGGAGTTTCGGTTAATAAACGACAATAGTTGAATTTAAGCGTATAATTTATACAAAAATTATCGAGTTTACGTGGATCTATAGATTACATTATGAATTTGCCTATTAAGAGTTTATGATATCAAATTTCATCACTTATGTTCTCTTTTCTTTTTTTCGAACTTTCAGTAAAACTCGCAATTTCTACCACGGTCTCTCTATTTTGGATGAACACTTTATGCTAATCTGCTCAATATGCAGTAATTCAATAATCACACAGAAGATATAAACTGCATAAGGCAAGCCCCATATGATACCTATCCAAGAGATAGTAACAAAATTTGCGTACATTCTCCTACCCATTTCAGATCTCACTCTACGAAAATACGATACATTGTTGTTAAAATAAGAGATAAGCATTCAGTATCCCCTTCGAATTATGATCAAAGTTGCTACGACACACTCCAACTTCACAGGAGTCCTATTACCCCTGAACTCAATTTTAGCATATTTTTGTCATTCTTTTATGCTTACATAAAAATGAAGCCCACATCTTGCATCAGCTAAAAAAGTTGATAAAATACGTTAAAATTTAATTCAGTGAGCAATAGGACCCCCCGTGAAGGTCAAGTGTGTCGTTGCAAATTTGGTCATAGTTAACGGTGGTACTAGATGCTTTACTCTTAAAATTATACCAAAAGATTATAATAATTCAAGGGCATTATTGTCTTTTCACAATGCCATGGAACCCCACACAAATCTAAATAAATCCCCATGATGATTCTCATTCATTTTCTCACACATTATTCTCTCTCTCACAAATACACTACACAATTTATTTATTTTTCCATAAATCTCAAAAAAAAAAAAAAAAACATCATCGGAAAATCATCATCATGTCGTGGCAAACATATGTCGATGAGCATCTCATGTGTGAAATCGAAGGGAACCACCTTAGTGCTGCCGCCATTATTGGACTTGATGGTTCTGTTTGGGCTAAAAGCTCTACTTTCCCTCAGGTAAAAAAAAAAATAAAATCTTTTTTTAAATTTTTTAATTTTTTTTTATTTTACCCTTTTGAATGATTTTGTGAATTGTGAAATTAAATTTAGTTAATTGAGTTGAATTTTTGGATCTTTGTGTAACTTGGGTTATTGAAATTTGAGATTGATAATTGAAGGATCTATTAGTAAAAAAAAGTAATTTTTTTTTTATAACTGTGGTGTTCGAGTTAGTTTTTGCGAACCTAGATAAATCCACGGAATACCTCACCTCACATCAGCAAAAGATATCGAGTAAATAGAATCACCTAGTGTTTTTCGGATTTGAATTGTTGGATCTTTGACTTAGTTGGGTTATTGAGATTTGAGATTGATAATTGAAGGATCTATTAGTAAAAAAAGTAAAAAAAAAATTATAACTGTGGTGTTCGGGCCAGCTTTTGCGAACCTGGATTAAATCCACGGAATACCTGTCACCTCATATCAGCAAAAGATATCGAGTAAGTTTGTCCACCAAGGCTAGAATAGATAGAATCACCTAGTGTTTTTGGGATTTGAATTGTTGGATCTTTGACTTAGTTGGGTTATTGAGATTTGAGATTGATAATTGAAGGATCTATTAGTTAAAAAAAAGTAATTTTTTTTATAACTGTGGTGTTTGGGCTAGCTTTTGCGAACTGGATTAAATCCATGGGATACTTGCCACCTCACATAAGCAATCGGATAAGTCTGTCCGCCAAGGCTAGGACAATGAAAAGAATCACCTGGTGTTTTTATTTTTGTGTGCTGGAATTTAAACCTGAGACCTCAGGTTCTCAATCCACTTCATTGACCACTGGACTATTTAGGTGATTTGTGAATATTCAATAGATCTTGTTATTGGTTGTGGGTTGTGTTTAAAATGATTTGATTGAAAATGATTTTGATTCATAGAGCTGATCTTAACTTGATTTGGACTAAGCGAAATGATTTGATTGAAAATGGTTTTGATGCATATAGATGATCTTGACTTGCTTGGCCTAAGCAAAATGATTTGATTGAATATGCTTTTGATGCATATAGCTAATCTTGATTTGCTTAGACTAAGCGAAATGATCTGATTGAAAATGGTTTTGATTCATATAGCTGATCTTGATTTGCTTGGACTAAGCGAATTGATTTGATTGAATATGCTTTTGATGCATATGGCTGATCTTGACTTGCTTGGACTAAGCGAAATGATTTGATTGAATAT
>NC_061119.1:216641560-216679947 GCF_002878395.1 Capsicum annuum
ACGCGTTCTGAAGGTCAGGTTCAGATGCAGAAGGTGAAGCAATGCACCACGTTCCATTTGAACCGGTCGTGTTTCCACCTGCAGGCATGTCTACAACACCCTTTCCAGTAAAATCGAGGTTGTATACACTTGTCTGGTCTGGGAAAAATAAACCCCAGTTCCTCTCTGATTCTAAACCAGGCTTTCTGTTCTCATTGAACAATGAAAAAACATAAACATCAACTGCCGCTCCTGGCTTTGCAGGAGTTCCAGTATCGTTGATAACATGTCGTATCAGATTTGTGTTGTAGGTTTGCGCATTATCTGGAGTTGCAGCTGTCTCTTTCGGAGATCCTTTAGACGGCCAGCCTGTCTCAGTGACCATGATATTGATTGTTTTGAAATTCAGAGCCATTAAAGCATAGTTAATAGCATCAAGCTGAGCATCGAACATGTTCGTGTAGAGTAGACCAGTGTTGGGATCGATCACTTCAGAGGATGCCTCGAATATCGCGTAGTCGAGGGACACATTGGTGGTAGAATCTCTATACGCGTAATACGGATACAAGTCGATCATAAAAGGTGACTGATTCTCAGCAAGGAATTCCAACATCGGCTTTAGAAAAAAAGCGTGACGACTGTTAAATGCCCCGGCAGAAGGTGGGAATGACCGGGATAACACACCCAACGAATGTGTACTAGAGACTTTAATCCTCTTATGAAGACCGGCTTTTTTCAACGCTGTTAACACATTTTGCATAGCAGATACCACCAGAGCAGACGTACTATTTGGGGCTTCGGTGAGTTCAGCACCAACGGTTATGTAAGTGATTTTCGTGGCTGGATAGTAAGGAAGTATGCTGTTTTTCAACCATGTATTGGCATTAGACTGGAACTGAGAAAACGACAGCAAGTCTGAGTTTGGAATTCCAACCATAAGCTCGATTCCAGTATTCGCAAAGGCCTTGAGGACCTGGATATTTGAGTCGTATATCCTTACATATTTAATGTTGTGCATTTGAATGAGCTGCACGGCTTTTTCAGGCGTAGGAAGATCATCAGCATTTCGTCCATAGCAAACTCCAACTCTGCTTGCTCTGCAAATGCCTGCAATATCGTCAGCAGTCAGCACAGGAATATCCAAACGAACTATCATTGGCAATAGAACATGTAACTCACTCTGGCCGGAGAAAGAAAAACTTAGAAGGTATAGGCACACGTAGCGTAACCAGACTCCTACCATGCCAAAATGGCCATAATAATGACAAGCTGGAACAACAGCTATGTACATGACACTGGACTTGTATCGTAACACGGATATCCCATGGTTCTGACTCGGATTCAGATATAGCATGGCCAAACGCCCAAGTAACCAAATTCCGATGACCCTACGCAAAGATTTAGGCATATACTACATCACTATTTGCTCTCATTTTGCAGATTAATTATTACATTATCGATACATCAACAACTATCACACTTGACTGTTAATTCGTTCATCTTTGCTCGTCAGAGATCAAAACTTGTAGGCAAATCTAGTACTTCGGACCAACTTCCTAAAGCTCATCGTAGTTATGAAGAGTAATCTAGAAATTGGTTAAACAAACCCAAGCGACAAGCACCAGAGTAGTACTAGTCGGAACTGTAATCTCCAGAAAGATGGAAATTAATCACATGAGATTACATCAACTGTTCCACATCGTCGAGTTCACAAATATATGCATTAACTTTAATGCTACTATCATATTTATACCGAAAATGTTGGATATGATGTTTGTAACACCATCTAAACAAAACATTATTGAAAACAGCAACCTCAACATAGTCAAGATCCTGTTATTGTACAGATGCAATCAACAACACAAATAAAGCTAGAAAAGAACAGCATGTAAAATGCAACGACCATATTCAAAGTAGTCAAAAACAGTTACTATACAAAACAATAATGCATAACTAATGTATCGCAGCTAACATGTTGTGTCTTTTTACACATGTACTGGACACAAGTCATGGAAACAAGTTTCTAGTATAAGAAGACAATGTGGACCACAAAACCATAGTTATTATATATTTCCTTTTAAGTCAATATACACGAAAAATAAGAAGGGACAAAAACATGGTACTAACTAACATTTCAATACACCTAAATAGGTAATTGCAAGATACAGATTTAGAAGCCAGCAAATAGTTACATACACAAAATGAGTGAGTGAAAATCGGACTCTCAAAAAATGTTGCCGCACCCGTGTCAGATCTTTCAAAAATACACAATTTTAAATTTTCGAAGAGTCCAAGCAACATAGATGAAAAGGGCTCATTACTCAAAAATCTGCATTTTTCACTCGAGAAATGATAAGGGAGGAAGTAGCAAGAAGCATTAAGAACACACAGTGAAGCTCATCGCTCAAAGAATCTGAACTAATGATTAAGGAACTGAAAAGGGTGGAATTACCAAGAAGCATAAGAGCATACGCCGAAGCTCATTAACCAAAAAAATATGGGTAGAACTAGCTAAGTTGCTCGAACTCTTCAAAAATGTCTACGGGTGCGTGTTGGATCCTCCAAAAGTAATGTATTTTTGAAGGATCCGACACGGGTGCGGCAACATTTTTGGAGAGTCAAAGCAACTTAGCCAAGAAGCATCAAGAGCAATGAAAGCTCAACAAAAACATAAGCAGCGTGTAGACTCCCACAAAGTGGGGAGTCTAGGAGGGTAGCGTTCACGCAAACCTTATCTCTACCCTCTTACATGGTTTCCGATAGACAGAAAATTACTACAACAAAACAATACGATAGTGGACGTACAAAACACTAGAGAAATGAAGCTCAACAAAAACATAAGCAGTGTATAGTCCACAAAGTGGGAAATCTAGGAGGGTAGTTCTCACGCGCAAAAACCTTATCTCTACCCTCTAACATCGTTTCCAATCGACGAACAGTACTACAACAAAACAATACGATAGTGGACGTACAAAAAACTAGAGCAATGAAGCTCAACAAAAACATAAGCAGTGTATAGTCCCACAAAGTGGGGAGTCTAGGAGGGTAGTGCTCACGCAAACCTTATCTCTACCTCTTACATGGTTTCCAATAGACAAAAACAGTACTACAACAAAACAAATACGATAGCGGAAGTACAAAAAACTACAGCGATGAAGCTCATTCACTAAAAAACATGATACCGAATCCTCTTGCCATTCTACTCCCTACACTGCGACTACACTACTATTTAACTGAATCCCCAAATGAAGCAAGGTATAAACTGGTCAAAGCTAAAATTCAAAACACGATCTTTATTATATGCCACAAACTAGTTATGATTAATGCAATAACGAAACCACTCAACTGAAACAAGAGGTTAAATATGAGTAAAATGTATCACCAACAACCTAAATAATCAAAGATTCTACATATCGTGAAGCTCATCGCTCAAAAAAAAATCTACATTATTTATTAATTAAAGAAATGAAAAGGGTAGAAGTAGCAAGAGCCAAGTAGCATTCAGCTCAATAATCAAAAAATATGAACTTTAGATTAAATAAATGAAAAGGGCAGAACTATCAAGAACCATTAAGAAACATACATTTATATGGCACATATTGAAGCTTATACACCACCAACAATAACAGCATATCAGTCAGAAAATAAGGTAACAGAAGTACCCAAGAAATAGTAACTACAAAAAAGGGGCAGCCCAGTGCACTAAAGCTCCCGCTATGCCCTGGGTCCGGGGAAGCACCAGTGGCGGAGCCAAAATTTTCATCAAGGGGGTTCAAAATCGAAAAATATAGACACACGAACTATAACCGAAGGGGTTCAACATCAATTATATATACATAAAAAATAATTTTCACTATATAAAATAGTATAATTTTCCGTCGAAGGGAGTTCGGCTGAACCCCCTAATCATAAGGTGGCTCCGCCACTGGGGAAGCACCCACCACAAGGGGAATTGTACGTAGCCTTACCTTGCATTTCTGTCAGAGGCTGTTTCCAAGTCTTGAACCCGTCACCACATGGCAGCAACTTTACCAGTTACTCTAAGGCTCTCCTTAAAATACCTTAACATAGTAACTACAACAACAACAACATAATATGATATTCAAAGGATCAAGAACTACATAAGCAATAACTACAACAACTACTAGCACTGCCCATTACTCAAAAAAATTTGCACATTTCAGTAAAGAAATGAAAAGGGTAGCACTACCAAGAATCATTAAGAAACATACATCTATATATATAGCACATATTGAAGCTTATACACCACCAACAACAACAACAACATAACAGTCCAGAAAATAAGGTAACAGAACAACAACAACAACAACAATAACAACATACCCCGTGTATTCTGGGGAGGGTAAAGTGTACATAGACCATACCACTACCTCGGTGAAGTAGAGAGGTTGTTTCCGATAGACTCCCAGCTTAGAACATATAACAGTATAACAAACACAAAACACAAAAGCATATAAACTAATACAGTATGCAAAATAAACTAACACCGATAGCTAATACAGGAAACAATACAAACACAAGATAATACTATAAGCTATTTATCCGAAATCATAGACATCACCCAACCATGAACAAGAAACTCCGGACGCAAACAAAGTACTCCGAGAAATAGTAACAACAACAACATAATATGATACTCAAAAGACCAAGAACTACATAAGCAATACTACAACAACTACTAGTATATACACATTTCACTAAAGAAATGAAAAGGGTAGAACTACCAAGAATCATTAAGAAACATACATTTATTTGGCACATATTGAAGCTTACACACCAACAACAACAACATAACATTCCACAAAATAAGGTAACAGAAGCACCCAAGAAATAGTAACTACAACAACATAATATGATATTCAAAGAACCAAGAACCACATAAGCAATACCACAACAAACACTAGCATTTACACAGTTCACTAAAGAAAATGAAAGGGGTATTATACTTACCAAGAATCATTAACAGCAATGAAGCTACAAACATGACACTCAATACTCTTGCCATATTCAACTCCCTTCACACTACTACTACAACTAGTATTTTGCTTGTTCTCTTTATTCTTCACTTCAACTTCACTTTTTTCTTTATTCACAACGGCTGTTTCTGAGCTCAACAAGACAGTGGCAGTCACTGCAAATATTGTACACAAATTACTGTGTACTTTCACAAGTTAGTGAATTTGTGTCAGCAAACGGATTCAAGAATATATTATCAAATGGAGTTAAGAGAATTGGCCCTCGATTCCGTAGCTTTAATTAAAAATAGTAAATAAATTGTGTACAGTTATGTTTGGCATATTAGCATGTCTGTCCCCAAAGAAAAGTATATATACACACATTATTATACACAACATTAAAATAAGAGTTAATGGTCAATAACAATAACATATACATATTCTTGGAGTATGATAAATAATATGTATATATCCACACACGTATCTATTTCTATCATTAATGAAATAGTACGTATATATATATCTTCACACTAACAATAGTACTAATATATATGTATCCAAAATATAATAGAGGGTATATAGGTATTATTTATCATAGTTCAAAGATATATTTGAGTACGTTTACTCTTGAACTATGATAAATAATATGTATATACTCATTAACAGAGCTAGAATTTTCACTAAAGGGTTTATTAATAAACATACGAACTAACGAAGGAGGTTCAACATCTACTAGATATGCATAAGAAAATAATTTTAAATATATTTATATAGCATAATTTTCCGACGAAGGGGATTCGGATGAACCCCTTACTTGAAGGGTAGCTTCGCCTTTGTATATACTGTCTATCATAATTTGGGTACATACATATGTCCCTACCGTTAGTGTGAATGGTATATACATATCATTTCATTAACGGTAAGGTTATATGTGTACGCAAAGTATGACGAAGAGTATATTCCTATCATTTATATAGTTTAGGGGTAAATTTGTCCTTTTTTGTAACATATATAACGGTATTACTTTTTTGCGAGTTTCGAATGACAACGATATCACCATACTTAGTAAAGTTCCATAAGTAAGATATGAGAAAAATAAAATATACGTAAATCTCATCACTAACTCATTAAGTTAGAGAGGCTTTTTCAAAAACTCTCGACTTTAGTGCAGAAAATTCAAGTACAAAAAAGAAGAAAATCTAGCATGTAACATTAGTCTTTACTTAAAATTTTAATCTTTTATCAAAATATAATACGATATTGAGTAGGTTAGATATTTAATTTCAATCGACAATAAGCATATACAGGCTAACTCATAATTGAAGTGTGTTTTAATACAATTCACGAAAAGATAATTATTTATACGTCCTCTTTTATGTGGCTACTGAAAATAGCGCGTTTTTCAATGCACAAAAGTAGGAATAAGTTCAACGTATATTCTATTTTCGTTGAACTTCACTTATGAGATTATAGTATCTAAATCTCACCATATTTTTGTGAAAGCTTAAATGGTACTTTGGCATATTGGATTCATTGTATTTCTAGTATTTGATTTGGAGTTCGACTAATTAAAATATGTATTTAAAAGGTATGTAATTTGAGGTAATTAATTTTGATTCGCGTAAAGAAAATTTGTGTGGGATAAGATACTCTGTATTCTACGTGAGTACATTCTCGGAATTTAAACACAAGATATTTAACTAAGGATGAAAATATATTAACGATCTAGTAATTTATATTCGCATCAAAAAGGTCCACATTAGAAAAATTCCTTCCAAAAAAGGTATTTTATTCTCAAGAATCAACACGAAATATTATTTTTAGACGGTAAAAGATCCCACATATAATTTTCAACTATGATTAATTATATTTTGATTTTTTTATACGTAGTTGAATAATTTTAAGAACCATATTTAATTATAGAGCCATCAATATGGGTCAGGCCCGTTGAGGCGGCCCACCCCGACCTGTAATTTGATGGAATTGAGCTTCAGTTTTTGGAGCCTGTTTAAGAACAAGACTTTTTAGTCCGACCCGTATAAGCCTGTGGGCCGTGGGGCTTGAGTAATGTGGGTTGGGCTAGCCCGTGGGCCGACCCATAAATCAAATATATGCAACTATTTAGATTGCTTATCAGTATTTTTATTTGGTTCGAATGATATCATGTGAAAAATTATTTAATTTTGCTATTAGGAGTATTTTTTTTGGAGTGTTGGAGACTTGATTAACAAGTATTAACACTATGTAATATTGTTTGATAATATTTAACTTTATTAACATTCTAAAATTAAATTATAAAATATTATTTTTTAGAAAGTGGACTGGCCCGTGAGGCTCGCAGCCCACAAAGTAATGGTGTGAGTTTGGTGCTTTTTGCCCATTAAAACCTGACCCGTCAAATTCAAAGCCCGTGTGCACTAGTCTAGATGGGTTAAACCGACCCATATGGACATCTCTATTTAAATAGTTGCTATTGTAACTTTCCATGTTCATTGAATTTAAATTATTAATGCATTTGTTCTGCTTAGAGCAATCTACTCATTTTTCGAAAATTAGAAATATTATGGTGTTAAAAATATTATGAGTTCTAAAAATTACGAGTTAATTCACAAAAGGCAAAAAATTGTTAAATTAAATATATTTTTAGGATCAACTCATGATTTTTAGAACTCATAATACATAAATAATCAACTATTTTATTATGTTGCAACAATAATATATTCAGTATAATATCACTTATGTAAATTCATAATTTATAAAATTGTCTTGTTATGAAAATGTGGTAGGTTCAAAATTTAAGACTCAACTGAGCTTCAGTACAAAAAAAAATTCTAAATTCTGAAATAAAATCTATAGGATCTATTAGGTCCATAAAAGTTTTTTTTTCTAATATTTGAAAAAATAATTTTGGATTATTTCAAATAAATACTTGATTATTAAATTTATCTATATTTAAATGAGCTAAACTAAATTAAGCTACGAAATGATAAGTCAATAACTAGTATAACTTAAACAGAATAAATAAATTATATTTTTATGAACTAATTTTATGATTAGTTAATAGCTAATATCAGCTTAAATAGAATAAATAAATCACATTTTTATGAACTAATTTTATGATTAATCAATAGCTAATATCAATCTAAACAAAATAAATAAATTATATTTTCATGAATTAATTTTATGATAAGTCAATAGCTAATGTTAACTTAAACAGAATAAATAAATCATATTTTCATAAACTAATTTATGATTAATCGATAGCTAATATCAATTTAAATAGAATAAACAAATTATATTTTTATGAACTAATTTTATAATTAGTCAATAACTAATATCAACTTAAACAGAATAAATAAATTATATTTTTATGAACTAATTTTATCATAAATAGACCAACAAGAATCACTTTAAGTGAGTGGACAAAAGATTTGTGGGGAGAAGTATAAGACATGAATAGACTGATTAGCATAAAATATAAAAGAAAAAGAGAAATGTTATAAAAGAAATTTTATATATCTATATATCTATCTATCTATCTATCTATATATATATATATATATATGCAATTTCTATAATATTCCATTGTGGAGATAACATTGGCTATTTACCTTAATACCCTTTACTCCTAAATTATTAGAGGGAAAAAATACTCTTCAAAAATTTATCTTTATATTTTCCCAAGTTACGTTACGCTACGCATGGTTAAATAACTTTATAAGTTTTATTTAAAGAGGTAAAAATTTAAAATTAATTCATTTAAAAAGAAAATTGTGCAACTACTTCATACTGTGCACGTTCACTTGAAAAATCAATTAAAAATCAACTATGCCTTAATTTAATTTAGAAAATAATTAAAGATATGTTTATTTTGAAGATGTCAATATTATACTTCAACAAATATTATATTATTTTAAAAAGGAAAAAAAAAAAAAAGAAGAGACATTATTAAAATATATTGGCCTTGTGGGAACCCGTTTCTACTTGAGAAAATTGATTGTGATTGATTGATAAAGCTATATTTAGGAACGTAAATTCTGACAGTTTGAAGCTTAGTTATAAAAAAGTGAACATTTTATATATATAATTACTGAAAATCTCAAATTTTGATCTATGAAGATACATATTAACTCTCGATATATCAAATAAAGATACATTTTTTCTTTTGTAAGATACATAATTAACTTCCGATATATTTTTTTTCTTGTAAAGATACATAATTAGCTCCCGATAAATTTTTTCCGTTTTTAGCGTTGTTGAAATATATAATTTGCTTCCCGATACATCCAACGAAGATACATAATTAGTTGTGATTTTTGTAATTACTTTATGAGGGTGAAGATTTTTGTAAATAAGGTACGTTAAGGTGTATGTTTATGTTGTTTTTTCTTAAATTAATGATATTTTAGCTTCTTAGCTAATATGACTACAAGACTTTTGCCATGTAAATAATGTTGGTATGAACACTAAGGGATCGTTTGGTGTGAGGTATTAAATTAAATAGTCCCGAAATAAAATAAGTCTCGGGATAAAATTTTTAGAGCACTGTCAAGGTTGGGATAAACTTATCCCACCATTTACACCATAGTGATGGAATAAGTTATCCCAAATACATGGTGGGATAACTAATTCCGAGATTAATTATCCCAATATAACTCTTTCCCAACCAAACGACCCCTTAACAGCATACTAAATGCAATCCCACGAATGCGATCTAGTGAAGACCCCGTGTGCACACCGACCTTGCCCCTACCTTGCAAAATAGAGAAATTATTTCCGATAGACCGTTCATGGGCGGAGCCACCTATATCAAACGATGGTCAGGTGTACATCCTTCGTCAGAAAATATGTTGTGTATATAGTCTCAACGTTAGCTGTTATGAATGTGTATTTAATTTTGCACACCCTTAACACAACTGAGAAGAAAATCTACACACTCTTCGTCAAATTCCTGACCCCGCCACTGCCTTCGTTAAAGAAAAAGCATTTCAAAGCAGTCCGAGAAAAGAAAATAACGAGGGTAAAGAGGCCGCGACAAAATACTAAAGAAAGCACGATAAAGCATTCGCAAAAGGAACAACAACTACAACCTAAGTTGCTCGGACTCTCCAAAAATGTTGCCGCACCCGTGTCGGATCCTGCTAAATGTACTACTTTTGAAGGATCCGACCCGCACCCCATGACATTTTTGAAGAGTCCGAGCAACTCAGACTATTAGTATGAAAGGATACTGGTAATAATGAATAAATCAACAATTTTTCCATCAATTTATAATGAGTGAAAATCAAATATTATAAAATTCTGTAATAGTTTTGCTCTGTTCAAATACATGAAGGAAAAAAGAAGAGTACAAAAACAACTACAAATTCTTATGGAGGTTAAATTTTGTAAACAGGAGTGATTCCTAGTAGATGGAAACACTTCCTCATGACAACTGCTGTTGCCTCACACAGTAACAGTCTGCTTGTTTCCTCGGCCGAGCCAACGACCTACAAAGTTGCGAAATATATTTATCAATGCAAGCTCTATCAACTCAAATAACATATTTATGCTACGCGATATCTATTTCTGTCGGTTTCAGCATCCGGTATCCAAAGTCATTTGGCCTAACTGATCTAAGTTCGCGCCAAAGAGGTTTGCTAGGGGGGGGACTGCACTTCTTATGTAGATGTAGTGGATAAGCTCTCCATGTTGGGATAGACGTTTGGCCCAACTGATCTGAGTTCGCGCCAAAGAGGTTCGCTAAGGGGAGACTACACTTCCTATGCAGATTTAGTGGATGAGCTCTCCATGTTGGGATAGACTTTTGGCACAACTGATCTAAGTTGGCGCCAAAGAGGTTCGCTAAGGGGAGACTACACTTCTTATGTAGACGTAGTGGATAAGCTCTCCATGTTGGGATAGACGTTTGGCCCAACTGATCTAAGTTCACGCCAAAGAGGTTCGCTAAGGGTGGACTACACTTCTTATGTAGATGTAGTGGATAAGTTCTCCATGTTGGGATAGACGTTTGGATTGGAACAACTATTCCAAGAGATCCAACCGTTGCACGTTCCCCCTTTGGCTAAACCACCGATTCAGGCTAACCCTTTTTCTCCTAGCTGGATCATAACCATCCTACAGCACCTCTTCGTGGTTTCTATATATGCAGTATCTTCACCACTCTTCAAGATTTTCACGAATCTTAGACAATGAACATTAATCGCGGAGTATACGGAAGCATAATATTTGTTTCAGCATTTCTTTGGTTTACGTTATTTGCTGCTAGGAAAATTTCATACCTGACAGTTAGTATAGAATTTAGTGAAGTCTTCTGATATATTGTAAAGATATTCACACAGCAAGTTTGGCAAAAGATTGGTACAAGCTTCTTCAACAATCTGCAAAAGAGATTGCAAAATTTTTACGCGATTAGAACTCTGCAGAAATAATAAGAAACCATTACGCGATAACGAGCAATAACATTCAATAAATTCTTACTTCAGCAAACTGGAGCAAATGGAGGCCTAGTGTACGTTCATCTGGATGAGCCAAATCTATTGCCCCGCTCTGTCCAACGGAAATGAATCAATAACCAGAAATAGTAATTCTACAGCCACTCATGTAATTTTAGTATTACTGAAATATCTGTTCGACATTGACAAACTACCGTGTTATCATGTGTTTGCCTACTTCAAGGATTCTTGGGAGGCCCACAAGCTAAGTTGCGCGGACTCTTCACTCAATGCTGCACCCATGTCGGATTCTCCAAAAATACACTTGTTTTGGAGAATCCGACACGCTCGTTGACATCTTTGAAGAGTCCGAGCAACATATGCCACAAGAGCAAACGGTTGGAAACTATTCCACCTGGCCATTGGTTGACGCCCAACCACCCCAACTCGCCCATGGATAGATTTCATGATAAAGAAGAGTTCAATCGTCGGACGTAAAATGGATGAGATTATTACCTTTTTTAACTCCTCTATATCTTTACCAGACTTCCTGATTATTGAACAAATACGAGCATGCGCATACAGCAAATACACAGCGGTATTTCCCTGCCATCACGGAGAATCACAAGAAGAGAATCAATTTTAAACTGAATAGAAAATAAAAGGCAGCAACCAAAAAAAAGGAACAAAAGGAACGTGTCGCTGCAGATGGAGAACGTCCAAGAATGAAGAAACATGCTCCTCAATTACAAACTCATATGCTTCAACTATAAACTAAGCGAAATAGAATCATGGAGGTATTTCCGTTAAAGACTAAAGAATTTAAAGAGTCATCCAACGACCTTGATAGAAAGGTGAATTTGACGAATTTAATAGGATAAAATAACTCATGGAAGCTAACAGATATATTCATTTGATCAAAGGGATATCCCCCCCTTCACATACCTTGTCATTAAGCATCTGGTCGAAATTGAAGGTGTAGTTGGTCAACCTGTTGTTCTTTAGGTCGGCATATCTGTTTCAGGGATCCCAAAAAAGGGGGGAAATAAAAAATATAAAGGTCAGAAAGCTGTCAGACAACAACAAGAAAAACAACAATGCAAAACGCATAGCAGAAAAAAAAAACTCAAACACCAATAGTAAAAATTGCAATTAGATGAGAAATCACATCTAAGATGCACAACAATACATTACTCGATTTTGGTTCTATACGACTCGTTTGACCATAAATGAAGATTAAAGAGTTAATTTGAGTAGTTTAAATTGATAAAATCTTGACTGATAGAGAGAACTACATTATGATTTAAATCGATAAAATCTTGATTGATAAGGAGAACTACATCATGATTAAATGTTCAATTGTTATCTGAATTTTTTCTTAAAACTAAAATATTTCTTTCTTGGAATAAACTAAACGAGAAATCTTTGCATCAAATTGTGGTTCATCTTGCTCTCTGGCAAAGTATGAAGCAGAAATGCATGCACAAGGATGAGGAACTTACTTAACAGCACCGTATCCTACTGCTTCAGCAGTTTGCTCCAGTTCCTCGGCTGTCCATTCTTTAGCCTTACCTGATAAGACAATCATGGTATAAACTTGAAGTGGTAATCTTGCATAATTTCATTACATTATAACACTAATATTCACAATAGAGAAGCTATGACAAGCGAAGACAAACAAATCGGAAAAAAAAAAGCCCAAAATGCCATATACTAAAGCTACCAAACAATATAGACCACACCTCTTTCTTCAAGTGCTGATTTACACCGGTTCTTGGCCTCATCAAGCAAATCAACCAGCTTAACCACGTCAGTACTTCGCGTACGGAACCGTTTCCCATCTTCTCCTAAAACTAGACCAAATCCTACATGACTGGTTTTGGGGTAATCATTCTCATTTAAAGGGAGCCAGCCCGCCCGTTTAGCAGCCTAGAAGAGAATTTCATCCGGAAGGTAAAAAAGAAGCATGAGTAACGGTCAA
Organism: Capsicum annuum; assembly: GCF_002878395.1. NCBI lineage: Eukaryota > Viridiplantae > Streptophyta > Magnoliopsida > Solanales > Solanaceae > Capsicum > Capsicum annuum. Next base: position 216,654,931 of record NC_061119.1, read on the forward strand.
TACCAACAAAATGGCTTCATTGTATCATAGGCTAACTGAAGAAAGAGAGAGAGAGATATAAATATTAGAAACTTACAGCAAAGAACATCTCAAAGTGCTCTCGCTGGCCGACGTCAGTCACATATATTATCCAGTCTGCTTTTTCCTCATTCAGTCGATACCTACGAAGTTGCAGATAGGAAGCCTAATTGAAAATTATACATTTCCTGAACCTTTGATAGTTGCTACAACATCAATTACTCCATAACCATCCCAATGAAACCTTTCTCAGCAAATTCACAACTCCCTAGACCCATCTAGTTATCTTCATTACAGCACAACTTTCAGAATAATTCAAACCTCAATCATTAGATTTTTTTCCATGAAAAAATCCTTAATAATCTGAAATAAAAGATTGGTTTAATTTTTGTAGTCTGTGACCAAAATCCTTCTATATTAAAGACAGTCGATTTCCAGCTTTTCACTTGTCTGTAGAAATCACTGATATGTACAAAACCGACAATGTCTATGGGTGGGGTAGGGTGGGATGGTTGTTTTTTCCTAGAAAATGTTTTTTGGAAATTATTTTCCATGGAAAACATTTTCCTTATACCGAACACATCCTATATGACGAAATTTTCGTTCCATGCTTCATAAATAAATCACATGCAACTCTTCTGTAAAAACTCAATACTTTCAGCAAATTGAATATTTCCTTTTTTTGTTGATGAAGATATAGTGAAATCATTCGATGGAAGAAAGTAACCAAAAGGACATGTGTCTTAGTTACAGAAGGGAGACCAACACACAACAACCACTGAGCCTTTATTCTTGATGAGATAACAGGCTATATTGAAAAGTCTATCCAGAAAAACAAATCATAACACTAACCATAGAGCGGCAAGATCGGTTGAAGCGTAGTTGTAACCACCATCCCTCTTCACAACAATAAGAGGTATTTTCTTCCCTTCAATAAAGATGACACGAGCCCCTTCACTTTCTTGAATTAATCCCTTCTCATTGAGCAACTCTAATACGCTGGGGATATATGGATTGTAAAAGCTTTCACCCTAAAGGAAGAAACACCAAATAAAATCCATGAGATTTTGCTCATTCATAAAAATGTGCATGAAAATGCTCAATAAAGTGAAGCAGAAATCAGCCGAAAACCCACCAACTGAACAACAATAAGTTCTTCCCAGGATCTTTTACGGCATATGATAGACTACCATACATTCTAAAACGAACAGTTAATTTACTGAAAACAATACCAGAGACTATATGACTCAATTTCAGCAGCCATAAACCGTTCCATTTAATTTTTCTACACCATTATTTTTCTTTTTGTCTTTTTGACAGGTCCTACACCTAATTTTTTTTAATCCAGAAAACGGGAAAAGGCTTAGTATACACAAAGTTCTTGCACTCCATAGCCAAACGGGAGTTAGTATTTTCAAGTTTCAACTTAGAGTATACTCAAATTTCAAGTTTCAACTTCAAAATCTATGGCAAATGGGAACTAGTATTTGACAATCATGTCAGAAGTTGTGATTTTGTTCCTTGGTGCTTTCAGCGAACTCCATCCACGAGAAGCCTCTCGTCCAAGTCTAAATGATTGATCTTTTCTAATGAATAAGCATCGCGCAGCTGTGTAATACATCCTGGGCTAGAGCATAAAACATCAGATTCATACATGCAGAGATCAGAGGTTCTTGTGGCTAGACTTGCAAACCAATTAAGACCATTATGTCCATTTATGTAATAGCCCGCAGCAGCTCTATAAATAGTTATGTGTAGGGTTTCTTTCAAAGGGAAGCCCGCTGCAATAAATCTCACGCTATGCGCAAGGTCCGGGGAAAAGCCGAACCACAAGGGTCTACTGTACATGGACTGTACATGGCCTTTCCCTGCATTTCTACAAGAGGTTGTTTTCATGGCTTGAACCCATGACCTTCTGAATTGAATCAATTTTTATAAATTCACTACGCAAGGATGTAAGAGATATAAAGCAGATTCACACTTTATCAGGTGCTAAAGTTGGCACATACTTACCTGTGCCTCTTCCATAGCATAAAGTATCAGAAAACATGACTATAGTTTATGAGGAGGCTAACGAAAACTAGCATGGCAATTACATGATACATTTGAGGCAAACCAGGGAACTACTGCATGTCTCCATAGCCACGCAAAGTTCAATGAAATTTATGTGGAACAAAAAGATCAATGTAGTACCTTCTCCTCTAAGTGAACCCCAAGTCTCCCATACACCTTCTGAAATTCGTTTCGGCTGATTTCACATATTTGTGACCATGCCATCCTATACTTCTCGTCCCCACCCTATAAGACATGCACGTGACAGGTAAGAGAAATACATCAGATACAGCATTTACCTTTTAAGTTACCAACTATTTGCACTGATCCTTCAGTAAGGGAGCTATCCATTATGGCATGTAATCCCTTTTTTCCTTGAGCAACAAAAGAGATGCAACAGAAATCCTTAGAACATATTCATCAACCCCATCTCTAATAACAAAATAATTACTCAGCTCTGCATAGTGCATACCTCCTCAAAAAAGAAAAGATCATACATTGCCAAATTAAAATAAAAAATAAATAAAAGGTCACCTGGAGACTAACGACTGCCTTTTGAGCCCTTTCCTTGAAATCAGCATCAGCATCAAATCTTTTTTTTGAAGCCTTATAGAATTCCTAGCAATAAATGAAAATAGTAATAACCACGTCAAGTAAAATAAAGTTCTGCCTTTCTATCCACAGAAGAGCCTTCTCTCCTACGAAACAAGAGACATGATATAAGACATGATTGGGACACGAGTAAGCTCAGGGTCTCAAGTAATCTTGTGTAAGCATTCAAAGTTGTCAAATATGTACAATCGAAACCTCACCATTTTCAATTTTCTAACCATGACCAATAATTGTAGATTCAACGTATCAAACTTAGGACCCGTTTGGCCATAAAAATTATTCACTTTTTTTCTAGAATAATTTTTCACTTTATTTGAAAGTGAGTGTTTGGCCACGAAAACAACATATCCAATTTGAAGTAGTATTTCAAATTTGAAAAACAGCATAACAGTTGTTTTCCACCTCACTTTTCACTTTTGAAGTTGTATTTAAGCACATTCAAGCATGAATATTGTTTCAAATATTCTCTGCAAAAGTATTTTCCAAATATTCTTTGCAAAAGTATAACCAGACAAAACTCCATCTTCGAACTCCAACTCCATAAATTCGAAAGTAAAACATATTTGGAATATATGGCCAAACGCCTGTTTAATAACAGGTCAAGGAATAACTGAAAGGAAAGAGCATGGGTAAACAAGGGAAACAACACTAGTCAATTCCGATAACTCTATCCAATGCTAGTCGGCAATATGAAGGTTGCAAGCTCTATCAGAATCCAAATGCAGATAATAGGAGAAACGACAATAGTGAATAAGAACCAATACTCACCTCCAGATCTCCAATCGCTGGAGCACTACCAGCTTCCCAATTAGGAAATTCTTCAAAAAGGGACTCAATTAACATTCCGAACTGCAAAAGCAATAACGAGGATGTGGCCCAAAAACAAATCAGTATGGAAACAAACATTTCTAGTAGCAGATACACTCCTCCAGAAAGGAAACTTCATACAAAGATGAACACAAACCGTGTTTCATGGTAAATATACAGTGAACGACGTAGAATTAAGTCTTCCACTTGAAAACAAAGTGAAGTTAGATGGCTGTTGGCTTCTAACCATTCATTAACTAACCATTAGTCACATACAGTTGATAAGTTACTGACACACCAAGCCCATTTTCATATATTTTCAAGGGTAAATCCACTAAACTTTATAAGCTTGAAAAGAACAATAGTTTATCAAGCAGCTCAGATAATCATTGTATCAGTTTGAAGATAGAAAAACACTAGTGGTTCCATCGTATAATTACTAGGAAGGACGTGCAGACCAAAAAAGATTTGCAAGCAAAGTCAATAAATATATCTCATAGGTTTTACTCATGGGAAGAGAATAAGAGAATGAGAAATTACTGAGCATGAACTCTACCTGTGTGCCCCAGTCACCCACGTGGTTTCTCCGAAGAACATCAACATTGGAAAACTCCAACATACGGGCCAGAGTGTCTCCAATTATAGTAGATCTTAAATGACCCACATGCATCTCTTTTGCTATGTTGGGTGATGAAAAATCAACTACAGCTCTTTTAACAGGAAGCTTTGGTGCCCATGTCGCGATGCCATCTATTAGCATCTTTTGAAGACTCTGCATCAGTAATACACAAGTGTTATTATATGATTTCAATCTACGAACTAAAAAACAACTGCCAACAAAAAAAAAGAATAGCTGGTTACAGAAAATACCTTCGCTATCCACTGCCTTGCTAATACAATATTAACAAAACCAGGTCCTGCTATAGAGCTACTCTCTATCATTTCAGATGCAGGAATATTTTCTATAATTGCCTAAAATGTGAAAACAACACATAGTAAGTTGGCAGGTTTCACTTAAAGTACCATGAATCGGAAAGAAATGACATAGAGATTCACAGGATATGAATCACCTTTCCAACAGGCTGAGGACCTTTGAACTGTGTACCTTTGCCTTTAATTTTGTTCCACAAGCTCATCGCATTATTGCTGCCAAAGTTTCAAAGTGAGAACTTATGAATTAATTGATTTCTTACTGACATAATAACAATAAACAGCAAAAAATTTAAAAGGATAGCATTCAACTTTAGAGCATAATCAGAGTAGACATACCATTGATAGTCACCATGTCTTGGATCATTGCAAATAGCAACCAAAGGCTGTACATCTGAAACATCCGGGAATGCTGCTTTAAGTGCTTCCTCAATTAGCTTTGCTAATTGCTGCTTTTGACTACCGGTAATTTCTTTAATTTCTTTATCCTGTTCAAAAAGGAGGTGGACATAAAAAACTTAGTTCGTGTCTAAGCCTTAGCAGCACTGTTTAGGGATGGCACTCTTTACGAGGATGCTATATTATGAGATCATGACTTACCTTTTCCATGGTTGAAATTGTCCTTAAAGATACTCCTACCGCACCGAAAAATCTCCTAGATGTTGCTCTGAGAATACCTGTCTAGTGTTACGACACCATAACAGAAATTACTTTAAGCACTCCTACATAGCATGTTGCTGAAGATATAATAAATTAAAAAAAGTGCAGCCTCTTTAAAAGCTTATGCTTTTAGATGAAATGGTTACACACTACAACATGATACCAAAGCAAGTAGAGGTCCAATGTTCAAGTTTCACCACCACGAGTTGTCAAAGACTAAAAAAACCACGTGTTTGGCCCATTCAAAAAGAATCATGCCCACACGTGAAGGGGCATGTGGAAGATATAATTAAGGAAATAAGATGGTCACACGCGTCAGCACATCTAAAGGGAATAGATGAAAGTACAATGGAACATTAAAACCTTGAGAACAATTTTGATACTTGAACACACACAAGGGAGTGCTAACAACTTCAGATGTTAGAAGATCATAATAGTTTGCATCTGATTTGACAAAAGGTTGTACAATAGTTTGCATCTCACAATAGTTTGTAGAAAAGGTGTTCAATTTACTATCCAGAAAAATCATCTCACTCTCTTCTTGGTTTTTTGGTCCAGCAAAAGTAATTGTAGTATCCCTTTTTCTTCTTTTGTTTGTGTTACTTTAGTCTTCAGTCCGTTCAAAACTGTTTACAGCCTTTTTTTCCTTAAAATAGCTTCTACTGTGGATGCTACATTATTTTTGTCTTGCCCACAAGACAAAAGATTCAGAAAATTTCTAGGTTCCTCAGCTGTCTAAATTCTTAAAATTAATTGAACCTTTTACATGACACCTGTGCAGTTGTGCGCGTCAACTCTAACAGGTTGGTGAATAGATTAGTCGAGTTGGGCACAAGTTGGCCCAAACCTCACACAATTGTAGGAAAGAATTAAGGGTATCTGAACCAATACATTTTATTTCATATATCATGAACCACATTACAAACTTGACCAACATCCATAAGGTAGATACTGAGCACGAACAAGATTCAGCCACATTACCTTAAAAAGTAATAAGGGTAGACATAAATTGACCCAATTGGGTCACGGTGAGTTTTATACAGAGATAGACCATTCCCATTTCCCAGTTTCCATACAACTGGGAATTAAGCTCAATCTGTGAGCTGTACTACCAATCAAGAACAACAGAAACACACCCGACAAACCACAATAAGCTTCACTAAGCTGTAGATAAAACAAAAGGTCAGCTAACTTTTCAAGAAAATAATGTTCAAAAACAAACTCAAATCCCAAGTTCGACAAGTTAGTCCCCTAAGCATAGATAGTACGAAAACATAGTAAATTGCTTTTGTCTCAATTACTAACTGCTCAACTCAACAACCACCCACCACTCCGCACCCAAGGGTGTGGCCTAGTGGTTCAATGAAGTTGGGTTGAGCACCATGAGGTCCCAGGTTCAATTTCCAACAAAGACAAACACTAGGTGATTTCTTCCCATCTGTTCTATTTGTTGCTAGTGGGAGGTGACAGGTATTCCATGGAATTAGTCGAGGTGCACGCAGGTTGGCCCAGACACCACGATTATCAAAAATAAGAAAACAAAAAAGAACCACCCCCCACAACCCAGATAGATAAAAGCATCAATCAAATAGCTAAAAGCATTAATAATAACATTATCCCATGCAGGAAACACTAACTACTCAATTCAAAGAACCCCAAACCCCAACTCCAAATAGCTAAAAGCATCAATTTTCACATTAAAAATGGTCAACAATAACATTGTCCCATAAAAGAAACACTAACTACTAAACTCAAGAAAAACCCACCCATCAATAGCTAAAACCATCAATGTTCATTAACAATGTTCAACAATATCAATAATATTATCCCCAAAGATACAACACCAACAAAAAAACCCATCAAGAAAATGAAATAGAAGCTCAGTAACTACAACTAAATTGCATTAATACTTTATCACAATTACCAACTACTCAACTCAAGAAAAACAAAAACCCACCTACCATATAGCTAAAAGCATCAATTTTTCATATTAACAATCACAATAACATTATTCCCCTTTTCTTCAACCAAAATACAAAATACAAAATGAGATTACAAGCTTACTAACCACAAGTAAATTGCATTCATACTTTTATCTCAATTAGTAACCACTCAATTCAAGAAAAACCCACCTCCCCATTAGCTAAAAGCATCAATCTTTAACAATTAACAGTAACATTATCCCCTTTTTCATCAACCAAAAAGAAAAATATATAAATAAATAAACAAATAATTTCAAGAAAGTGAGATAAGAAGCTTACAGGTATTGAAGAAAAAAGGTGAGAAATTGGTGTTTATCAGAAGCTTAGTAGAAGGAGGCGCAGTTAGTGTAAGCAATGGTGGAATTTTAAGGGAAAAAGCAAAGCTGCTCATTACTATAAATGCTTTCTTTCTTTGGGGTTTTTTTGAGGTTTTTTATTTTATCTTTCTCTTTTTTCCCCTATAGTATACTATTGTACTGTGTTCGGTCTTTTTCTTGTATTAGGGTTTTTGCAATTTTGGCCCTTTTTTTCCTTTACATTTGCCAACAGGGGTGGGCTGATACGGTATTTGAAATTTCAATACGATAATTTTGATATTCGATTTTTAAAAATATTATACCATTATCATATTATATTAATTCGATATAGTTCGGTATTTTGACGTTTAATTTTGGTATTTTACGATATGGTAATCGGTAACCATAGTTTGTTTAACTTTGACAATATATACTCGTATGCTAGAGTATTATTACTTTGACTTTTCAAAAGCATGTCTTAATTGTATCATAAAAATGCATTACACGTGTAAAAATATTGAAAAAGAAGTACAAACAATTTCTTTTATTAGTCAATTATACCAAAAAGACATTTCAATCAAGATAGAGTAGCGAAAGTTTCAAAGTCTAAATATTTTTATACTAAGTTTTTTTTTTGTATATATATATATATATATATATATATATATATATATATATCAGTTACTTATGTAATTATATATACTTCGATATGTCATTTGTAAATACCGTATACCATACCATATACCAAAAAGAATTAAAATGTATACCATACCAAATACCATAATACCAAAAATCACGGTATCAAAAATTTCTGTTCGGTTTGGTAATTCGGTATATACCATATCATGCCCGTCCCTATTTGCCAATGAGAGAATGACATGTCATCATGTCACTTCTTTTGACCACGTCGACCTAGACTAAATTCACGAGATATCTGTCATCTTATGAAGATAACACGAGATATCTGTCATATTCCAACAGTAATAAAATTTACGAGATATCTATCATCTTAATTCCAGCGGTAGTAGATATCAATTGTTCATTAAGGTTGTGATAAATACGAAGAACCCAACTTTTGTTTTTCTATTGAAATTTGAATTTGAGCTCTCAAGTTCGAAATTACTTCACTGACCACTAGGTCGCATCATTGACGTTGTTGGAAAAAATTTATTTGCCCAGGCACGATTGATACTAGTTGTTTGAAATCAGCATTTAAACATGCGGTTTAAGATCATATTTGAAATTGTTATTTTATATCTTAAATTCTCTGAAAAGATTGATTTGAAATTTTAAATCATGATTTTTTTTATTTTTTTATAATATAAATTTGATCTACATATTTTATAGAAAAAGAGACTCGTCATTTTATATGAGAAAAAAAACACTCATAACTGATTATTATCATTGTTGACTAGTGAATTTGTATAAAAAAGGTATAATACATAAATATTACTTTTTAACTTATCTCAATTCTCACCTGGCATCTATATCCTTTAGCACTTAAAGTATCATAAAGTTGAACAAGTAAACGCATGCATTCTATGTAGCAAATCTTGTGTGATTTGACATGTAGGATGTGTGCATCTCACGTTATTTGTCACGTAAGACAAGTGTGTTTACTAGTACAATTTTTTTTTATAGTTTAAGTGTCTACTTGTGCACAAACAAAGTTGAAAAGCAATATGTCAGCCGACGCCTAGTTAAAAGATACATTTATGTATTATGATTTTTTTAAAATTATGGATATTTAAAAATTCATAAATTTAATTATAAAAAATAAAAATGGAGATATGTAATTTACCACAGTGATTTCTCAGGATATTTCGTTTTATGAATTGTGGTTTGCTCATCGATAGATTGCATAAGCATTAGGAAAATTTTGATAGCGTTGATAACTTGTAAGATTTTCATGTCCGTGAAAAAAAATACAATTTAAAAAATTTAAATTACATGTTCGAACAAAACTTTAACTTCAAAGCATAATTATCAATTGCATGTCCAAACGGGTCGTAAACACTGAGGGATCGTTTGGTGTGAGTATAAAATTTAACAGTCTCAAAATAAAATGCATGATTATCTTATCTAGCATTTGATTGGAGGTATTAGTTAATTCCAAAATTATTTCTTCTATCATTTATATTATAATATAGTTAATGGCATAAATTGTCTCAAATGGGATAACTAATTTTATACGTGTTATATCAAGCTCTAAAAAAAAAGAGAAATCGCTCAACTTTATATCATTTTTTATTTAAATTTTTAACCTTTATGCTATTTTATCTGGATAAAGTACGTCATGTCATGTTTAATTATCTTTCTTCAATTCTTCATCAGTTTATTGCTACCCCCCCCCCCCCCAAGCCTCTATATCATCGCTAACCTCTCGCACCCCTCTATCGAGATATATGTGTTTCTTTTTTTTGTTGTTCGAGCTATTTCAGTCTCGTTTTCTGCATTTGTTCGTCATTAAGGCCACAAATCCTAGCTTGCCCATTTATATTCGTTCTTAATTTTGTCTCTCGTAATGAGCTCAATCATACATTTAACCCCTATGAGAAAAATGAGGCAGAAGACCCTCCCGAGTTTGCAATTAAAAAAAGGAAACAAGTGGGTCCCGCAATTTGTTCCTTTTAAAAAAAGTAAGTCCCCTGAACAACTGGAATAGTTGTTCGACAACTGCGTTAGTTGTCTCAACAAGTTCGACAACTGCATTAGTTGTCTCAACAACTTCTCACAGTTGTTGAACAACTTCTCCCAGTTGTCGAACAACTTTGATAGTAGTCGAACAACTTTGATAGTTGTTGAACAACTTCACAAAGTTGTCTGATAGTTGTTAGACAACTGGGAGAAGTTGTTGGAACGAAAAAACTTTTAAAAAAAAGTCAAAAAAAATTTGTCCCTCCCACCCAATTTTAAAAACTTGAAGGACCCTCACTTAATTGGATAACTTGCTTGTCCCTTTTAATCCAAAGTCCCGCGTAGTTTCCTCATTTTCACTATTTTTTTTATCAACAACAACAACAACAACCCAGTATATTCCCACAAAGTGGTGTCTGAGGAGGGTAGAGTGTACGCAGTCCATACCACTACCCCTAAAGATGTAGAGTTTCACTATTTTTTATCATTTTATAAAAAATACTACCTTTAAGTGCTGATAGTCAGTGGAGGATCTAGCATATATCCAAGGGGTTCATTACACTATTTATACACGATTAAAATTATTTTTACGTATATATTGTATATGTTGAACCCCTTCAGCGAGTTTGTGTGTGTACTTTCGACCCCCCTTAATGAACATCTTGGCTCCGCCACTACTGATAGTACATTCTTATCACATAGAACATCGGATTGGCTCTAATATAATATGTGACATTATTGTCGATCACTCTATTTTATTAGATTATTGATTCAAATACTTAATGCTTTTTCCGTTAAGAGTAATTTGTGCATCAATCCTCACCTCCATATATGTTTATCTAATTCATGGCACAAAAGCACTGCTAAAAAAAGGTAAAAGCCGACCATATTTGGTCGGTTTTTCCCAATTTCCGACCACAAAATCGATCAAAATGTGTGGTCGATAAAGTAGTGGTATTTTTTTAAAAACCAACCACAAGTGGTCGTTTTTTTTTTAAAAAATATATTTTTAAAATTCATTATTATTTTATTAAAATTAAAAATAATAATTTTAGAAAAAAACAACCACAAGTTGTCGTGTTTTCAATAAATTAATTAATTAATTTAATAGAAAACCGACGACTTGTGATTGGTTTTCTATTAAATTAATTAATTTGTTTATTAAAAAACCGACTATAAGTAGTCGGTTTTTATTAAATTAATTAATTAAATTTAATATAAAACCGACCCCTTGTGATCAGTTTTTCTGGGAATTTTTTAAAAAAATGAAAATCAAAACCCAAATACAGCATGCAACAAGAACAATGCAATACACATGGGCGGACCTACACATAAATTTTGGGTGCTTCGGCACCCACTAAACTTGATGCGGAATAGGTATAATTATATAAAAAATATATGAAAATGGGTATAAATTATATAAAAGCACCCACTAAACAAGAAATTAATTAGGTGCACTGACATTTAGGTTGATCTGTGGTCGGGTTTAAACCTAGTTGAGATAATTTTTTATTATTTTGTTGTAGTAAGCACCCACTCTACTTAAATTCTAGGTCCGCCAATGGCAATACAATAGTAACCAAATCAAATACAACAACAACAACAACCAAAAACCAAATGTAAATACTTTCAAAAGTGTACAACATATACAAAATGTTCAACAAAAGTGAGTATGAAAAAACTACAACAATAGTTTCAAACAACAAAATGTCTAAATTCAAAGTACAACACATACAAAAATCAAAAAACTAAAAGTCATCATCATTGAATTCGTCCTCGTCTTCGATATCATCATCCGTGCTGAAATCATCCAGGGGGCCTAGACCTTTTGCAGCCCAAACTGCATCACCATGACACAGAGGAATAACTCCCGCAGTCTGAATGAAAGAGCTGAACTGCTGCTGCAGCATCTTGATTTGTGATGTTGTTGCCTTCTCCGTCTTCTTCTGCCTCTCTCTCTGTTCAACAAGCCTCTCTATCTGTTCAGCAAGCTCTTGAGTGAGTTGAGAAATCGTATTTTGTAGTCTTTCAATGGTTTCTCTATCAACTGAAGATCTAGAATATGCAGCGTCGAACGAACACCTAATATTATCGCCAAAAAAATTTGTGTGGTATTCGTAGAAATGGCCTCTATTTGCAGGACCCACAGTTTTTGTCCATAACCCCTCCTCTAAATGTTGGGGTATTGGGTCACCCTAACTTTTAGGAGGCTGACTACTATGATACTCTCCAACAAGACGATTATATTCGTCCTATATTCAAAGTAAAGTTAATACTAAAAGTCAAAAAATATTAAAGTAGTTATAATTGAATAATATCAACTTTGAGAAAAAGATTCATAAATTCAAAATTTGTTTCTTACGTCGACAGCTTTTGCACGACCTTCAACCTAGACATCTTCATCAGTTGAGTTCTTTTTCTTTTTCAGATGAGTCTCTTCGAATAGCTCATCAGTTGGTATTTGCCTACCATTTTCTTTTTCCTGCATATGAAAAAATTATCAATGTTCAAATAATAAAAAAATTTAAATAAAAACAAATAATTTAAACTGTAAAAGTTACATGCTATTTTTTCCAGCACAACAAGACTACTTCAGGCACCCGCAGTATGCCTTGGATGATGTTCGGGCTTTTCTTTTTTTTTTCCCTCAACAATTGGTAATCTTCGTTACTCCAATGGAGAGGATACTATTGTCATGCGGCTTCAGGAATTCACTTAGGTTTTACCAATTTGGTTCGGGCATAATCCAAGAGACCATTAAATCTGGCTCTACATCTTATGAAAAAGTTCCTCTTTATAAGAAATGTATTTGCATCATCCCACCAGTAAAATTTCTATAATAAAAATATAATATTCAATCTTTTGTTCTAACAAAGTATTAATAAGTAGTCGATAAGTTAAATTCTTACCTTAAATTCTTTAAACATTCTTTCCCTATCAATTTCTGAAACCTTTTGCCAGCTGGTCCAGTAGCCGTTGAAGTGCCGAGAAATGCATATTCGCACCTTTTGTCCAACTCCAACATCCGGCATAAACCTACAACACAAGACCAAACAGTAATTTCATAAAGCATAATAACATAGTAATGAAAAAACGAACAACGTTATTATATTTAGAAATTTTACCCTCTCACAAATGAAATAAGGTAAATCCTCCCAGAATCATCTTTGTCTCCTGACTGCCTAGTAAGTGATGGTGGATGCACTGGTGATACAAGTGCGACTATGAAGATCAACGTGTGTACAAGTGCAGCAAAGGATCATTCTAGGAAGTGTAATGTTGAGACGTGAGAAGGATCAAAGACACACCAAAGGTGCCCTATTTGCTCATTTGTTACACTAGAGAGGCGTCTCTTTTCATTAAGGGTCTTTTGGGCATTTCATCTTTTATGTAATAAGAAGACTATATATAGTTTAGTATTAGGGATTTTCATTACTTAGTTGATTATTGTTGTAAGTCTTGACATTTTAAACATCAAAGTCCTCTCTCTACTTGAGGCAAACCAAAACTTGTAACTAGGATAGCAATTCAAGAGTGGAATCTCTTGTGATTGCTTGTTTTTTTTTAGAAACCTTGGCGCTTGAGTGGTGTAATCCTCTCTTGTGTCATCGTAAGAGTTAGGTGACCGTGTGTGGAGGTGTTAGGGGTCTTAGAGTTTAATGTACTCTTTGGTTACTGGGATTTACACCACCTTTGTCTAACTATCTATCCCTTTACTTTTTGTTGTCATCTTGTAGTAGTTGTGTCTTGTCCTCTTGTAATCGTTGGTTGTTGTTATTGTAAGCTTATTGTTCATCACATCATTGTAGTGTTGTTGCTGTTTTGGTTTGGTTATACACGTTATTATCTTTCGATTGCTGAAGCATTCTCGGATTTTCTTTTCATTCTTAAGTTATCATTCTTGGCTGAGACTTGGTTCCTTGGGCTTTTGGTTTGTGGTGTATTTTATGATGTTTTCGGGGGCTTTTTTTGTGTCTTCTTAGGGTTGTAAGGTATCAACTGGTGTGGGAGAATCTGAAGCACCAGATGGAGTGCCTCCAAGCTGAAGATCCGACAGCCCAATAGATCTAGCAGAATCACTATGCGAAGCTGTGTGACTGCTGCAGGAGGGTATCGATAATGGTAGATATCTGGATGGGCCAACGGCCGTCCTATAGTACTGTGTTGGCAGTGGCATGGTCATAGGAGCAGAATGAGTTGGTGTAGACCCATGAAGTGGCCCCACATGCGTAGGAGTAGGTATCGAATCCTCGGATGACCTAGAATATAAGGGTCGTGCTGTCGCGTCAGCAAACCTACCCTCAGATATATGAATATTTGTCGGTCATCTATAAGGCAGAGGTTGTCTTTTCTTTTTTGGTTTCGTAGTATCAACTTTTCCATTACCCTTGTCACCTCTGTCTGACATCTAAATTATGTTAAGTTAACAAGTAGTTAGTTCCTACAAAATGAATTAAGAAAACATTCCATGTAACTAATTTCAAGTTACTAATTCACATTTCAAATCGCTCTAACAACACGAGATATAGACAAGTATATTTTTATTACTATATAAATCATGGAAAAGTGAAAACAACAATCTTAAACAGTATATTATATATTAATCTTAAACAAGAAACATAAAGGTAAATATATAGTACAATGCATAAAGACATCAAGAAATAATAAATATAACCTACACAACTAATCCTCCTCTTCTGAAGACTCTCCAATAAACCATTCATCCTCTTCGGAGGTTTTCTTATCTCCTACCCACTCAGCTTCTTCTTTCGTAATATTAACCTCTTAAAATATATTTTTCGGGTGATTCAAGCTGTCCACTAATTCAACGTCCACTGGCTGGTGATCAATCTGTATTTTATTTTGATACACAGTCTCCCGCTTATTCTCAACTTTCACCTGGCCTATAGGCTTTGTTTTTATTACAGCCCACCAATCAGACTTGTCATTGCGCAACGGATAAGGAGCATAATATAATTGTTTAGCATTTTGCGCTACAACAAATGGATCGTAAATACGATATGACTTATTGTGCTTCACTTCAATGATGTTATGCTCCTTATGTACTCTTGTGCTTGGATCAAACCACTTACATCGAAAGAGGATAATTTTTTTATTGGAAAACCAACATACTCCAGTTATAAAATCTCGTGTATGATGCCAAAGTGATATGAGTACGACCACGAGGATGGACGAGAATGAGTGCGTATTGAATCTGTCTAAGGAAGTGCACAAGTGAAGTGTGAAAGAGGGCCTAGATGCACTAAAAACAGCCCCTAAGTTACACTTGATGGGCACCTCACCCTTGAGGGGTATTGTGGTCATTTTGTATTCTATTTTGTAATACACTATATATAGAACCTCTTAGGGTTTTTAGTCTTAGATGTTTATTGATATTGAAAGTTGTAAGAAGAACATTTCTCTCTTGTGAGAAAGGCCTACGGCCGAAACATTGTAACTAGAATTTCCAACTTGAGTGTAGAATTATTCGTGTTGGATTCATGCTTGGAACGTTGGGTGCTAGAGGAGGTTGAGGTCTCTCTTGTGCTCACTGAAGAGATAGGTATTTGTAGTGTGTAGTGTTAAGGGTCTAATAGTGGAATAGGCTCTTGGGTTCTTAAGATTATACCTTCACTTTGTCTATCTATCTATCTTTACATACATTTCTTGGACTCTTTGTTGTTGTCCTAGTTAAAACCGTGTGTTGTTGTTTCCATTGTGTTATTATTCATCCTGTTCTTCATCTTGTTATCTTGATACTCTCTTTGTTAGTTTGTGGTGGCTGTTTTGGTGTCAAATACACCATTATTATCTCGTATTATTGTTGTTGTAGTGAATTCGAGAGTGGTCTCCAAAAAGGTCCTCGGATCCTTAAGAATAGCGGACTAATTTGGAGTGTGTTTTTGTGCTTCCGTTGTCTTTCTCGTATCATTTGGTATCAAAGCATGGCTTGATCTTGTTCCTACAAGATCAATCTTGGGCTTGCTTTTTAGAAAAAAAAATATTTTTGAAAAACTGAAAATTCCAGAAAAAAAAGAGCAATCTGTCCATTTAGTGTTCTAGGCTGAAAATTGTGTTTTTGTTGTGTATTGGCCAATATTTTTACTTGTCTTTGTTGTCTCTAAGTGTTAGTTTTGTTCCTCACTAACACGTTGAGTCTATATCTTAGATTTGAGCTTGAAATGTTGATGTTGTTAATGTGAACAAAGTGTGGTCGATTGTTGTTGGTATTGTTGTTGCGGGCTCAAGACTTGAACGTGTGATGTGTTGTTGGTTCAAGTTTTGAACGTGTATTGTGGAGATTGTGTTGTGGAATTTAAGTTTGGGAAGTTGTTGTTGTCTTTTGGGAGGTCCAACTTGAACCTTAGAACTTCAAAACTCAAAGTTTGTGTTCTTGGTGTTCTTTATCATCTCCATATATTGTTGACGAAAAAAGTGGTTGTTGATCTTAGAAGTTGAAGAAAAAAAGTGTGTATTGTGTTAGTCTTTCAAGACATAGATCCAAGTTTAAAGGTGTAGTACTTGTGACTCAAAGACTTTTCCTACACAATAAAGACTATACATCACTTCTCAATCACTTTCCCATGAAATAAGGGTCCATGTTTTAAGGAAAAGTACTACAAAAGTCAAGTCTTGAAACGTGAAACTTGAAAAAAAGGCTCCAATACTTATTCTTCCCTCCTTAAAACAAATTCCATCAATCCAAATTCAAATTGGTCAAGACTTGGATTTGGAAAATAAAAATTGTCGAAACCACAACCAATACATGGCTACCACGTCATCAGTTTCCTGTTCACGCATCAAATTTTGGCTCAAATTTTAGATTTTCTTAGTTTCTTTTTATTTTTCCGTAGTTTCATTTGTTAGTTCCAATACTAATTGGTAAACTAGTACTCATCTACTAGATTATTAGTTAGTCTTTGTGTTCGTTCATTCGTGTTTAACGTTTGTTGTGTGCTTTTTTTTCTCTTTTGTGAATTCGGTGTGTCTTGTTGGTTCAAGTCCGTAAATAATTTTTTTTTTGAGTCAACTCAAACGAAAATCTATTCCGAGTAAAGATGGACTCATCCCTCAATCACTCATGAAGTACAAGCCGACTTTCAACACTTGTGAAACCAAGTGTGAGTTAAAACCGAGAGTGAGGGTGTGGTGAGGCATTTTGAACTAACAAGTTTGTTTTGTTGTTTGTTGTTGTCCTTTTCTTTAGGTACCATGGCTTCCACTAATCTCGATGCCACATTTGATCTCATCAATGATGATATTGAAGAAATGAAATGACACGTGGAAAGGCTACACCAATTGTTACCTAAACTTATCCCACAAAATCCATCTTTTCTTGTCCAAACACCTTTTACTGAGAGCTTCTAGAAGGAAGAGGTGGGCTTCCCCAACCCACACCAAGGTAAAAAGGAGATTGAAACATCTTTGGTACTTGATAGTGAACTTATAGAGAGTGAAGCACTTGCTAGTTCCAAATCTGTCCGTGAGATAGATCATGCTCTCTTTAGGCTTAATGTTTTGTTTGAAGATGATATAAACACTCCTAATGAACCTAGTGGTGAAAATTATGGTATAGGTTGCCTTGAAGGCTATAGCCGATATGCTAACCCACTATGGTATGACAACATTCCTTTTAAAGATGGAAATCTCTTCTGGGAAGATGATAGTACTCTTATGGGCAAGGAATGTGTAGTCTTGGAAATGAGTACTCTTGGTACTACTTTTGGTGTTCATGATGATCAATTTACTCTTAAATGTAGTTCACTACTTGAGCATGTAAATGTAGCGCTTAAAAATTCGCAAGTTAGTGATGGTGTCTATAGAATTGATCTTGATAATGCGCATGACTCTTTGAACGTCTTGTATGGTAAAAGCATTGCGATTAGTTTTGTTCATAGAGATCATGTGTATGAAAATGTTTTTGTGTGTGAATGTGGGAGTGACATTCTAGGGGAAGGAAGGGCTAGCCTCGGCTTAGGCCCTTGGCTAATTATTCTATTTGATCCCAGTACCATCTTAGGGTGGGAAAGGATGACTCTCGAACTATTTTCCTTTTGTCTTGATGCTTGTCCGAGCCACTTTCTTTGTAGCAATTGTACTAATTTTTTCATGATTAAAACAAAGGACCCGTGGCTATACTTCAAATTTGTCCCGCCTCGGCATGGTATGTTGATGTGTTATTTTTGCTAACCCTAACCCCTCATATCATGAAGATGTGTGCTTGTTTTTTTCTCTTGATTTGCAAGGTACGGATTTGAGGTCGAATCCTTTTCAAAAAGGGGAGGATGATACGAGTACGACCACGAGGATGGACGAGAATGAGTGCGTATTGAATCTGTCCAAGGAAGTGCACAAGTGAAGTGTGAAAGAGGGCCTAAATGCACTAAAAACAGCCCCTAAGTTACACTTGATGGGCACCTCACCCTTGAGGGGTATTGTGGTAATTTTGTATTCTATTTTGTAATACACTATATATAGAACCTCTTAGGGTTTTTAGTCTTAGATGGTTATTGATATTGAACATTGTAACTAGGATTTCCAACTTGAGTGTGGAATCATTCGTGTTGGATTCATGCTTGGAACGTTGGGTGCTAGAGGAGGTTGAGGTATCTCTTGTGCTCACCGAAGAGATAGGTATTTGTAGTGTGTAGTGTTAAGGGTTCAAGAGTGGAATAGGCTCTTGAGTTCTTAAGATTATACCTTCACTTTGTCTATCTATCTATCTTTACGTACATTTCTTGGACTCTTTGTTGTTGTTCTAGTTAAAATCGTGTGTTGTTGTTTCCATTGTGTTATTGTTCATCTTGTTCATCATCTTGTTATCTTGATACTCTCTTTGTTAGTTTGTGGTGGCTATTTTGGTGTCAAATACATCATTATTATCTCGTATTATTATTGTTGTAGTGAATCCGAGAGTGGTCTCCAAAAAGGTCCTCGAATCCTTAAGATTAGTGGACTGATTTGGAGTGTGTTTTCGTGCTTCCGTTATCTTTCTCGTATCACAAAGTAATCAACTTCATCATCACCCTTAACCCAAACGCCACTATTGTTTGTTTTTCTTGTTCTGGAGTGTTGTTCGGTGAAAAATTTAAACCCATTTACTTTGTATTGGGACATTACATTAGATTCAACTGGACCCAAAGAAATATCTCTCAAGAGCTAATCGTATGCGGCTGCATTTGATGAATGGTGTACCTAAAAATATTATACATATATATATTTTAGTTGAGGAATGTGTAAATGTTTAAACTTTGTAGAAATATTAATACACTTACGAACCTCATTTTTAAACCATGTTGCAAAGGGTGCATACACTTGATTTTCGTGGAATTGAGTCTTAAATGAACTGAACATCCAACATGCGAAACATAATTAGTTTCTTTAAGGGAATGAGTAAACAAATAAGATATGTTAAAATTTTAATCTCCTTACTTCAGAAAGGGCTCAATTTCCGAACAATTCAGCAAGACATACAAAGTTGCTGATTTACGCTCCGTGAGAGTGAGCTGGCGAGGGATGGTATTTTAGCCTTACAACCAGATTGATTGAAAATTGATATCAGTTACATTACAAATGAGGCTCATTCGCATCATCCTAATAACGATTCAATCGGTTTCTTCAACAAGCAACTTCACCACGAAAGTAGTATGAGCAAAATTGAGAAGTTTCTCTTGCAAGATAAGCCTCAACTATAGAGCCTTCCACCCTATTTTTGTTTTTTGGACTCCTTTTTAATTTTTCAATTGCCTTGTACAATCTTAAAGTTAGATGTTTACTATATTTAAAAAAGATATGTATGAATTTAAATATGTTGCAAATGTTTACCGTTGGAATGGATAAATCCACCTAGTTTGAACTAGACTGCCTAGTTGAGCTTCGTGCACAAGGTGAATGGGAAGATGTTCCATCACATCGAAGAACGATGGTGGAAAAATCTTCTTTAGCTTGTTGGTGATAACAACAATATTACTTTTCATTCGCGCCAGATTTTCTTCTTTTAATGTGGTGGCACATAAGTCTTTGAAGAACAAACTGATCTTTGCTATTGGTTTCCATATGTTTTAAGGTAAACCAATAAAAACAGTTAGAAGTAATTGTTCCATGAAAACATGACAATCATGGTTTTTCATTCCATGCAAAATTCCTTGTGCCATATTAACCCTCTTTCCCAAATTTGAGGCATATCCATCGGGCATATTCAAACTTTGGACCCACTCATATATTTGACGCTTTTGGTCCAACTTGAACGTAAAAATAGCCTTAGGCTTAAGAACATTGCCATTGGGCCCCTCCTGTAAGTGTAATTTGCTGCGTTTGCAATATTCTGTTAAGTAAAGTCTGACCTTAGGATTATCCTTTGTTTTGCTGGTGACATCCATAACTGTGTTGAACAAGTTGTCAAAATAGTTCTTCTCAGTATGCATGACATCAACATTATGTGTAAGTAAATTATCTGACCAATATTCTAACTCCCAAAATATACTTTGCTTAGTCCAGTTATGCGAAACGCCATATCCATCAAGCCTATACAATCGTTCCCACTAACTTTAGGCAAATCCTGAACTATCTCCCAGACGTCATGACCAGACAGCCTTGGAGGTGGACCATTATATTCCCTTCTATTCCTTCTGAATGCATTCTTGAGTGTCCTAAATTCATGATCAGGTGGCAAGAAACCATGATGGCAATCAAACTATGAATTTTTTTTTTTTGCCATGTCTCAATGTGAAAGATTTTGTTTTTTCCATGCAGTATGGACAAGCCAGCTTTCCAGCTGTCATCCACCCAAACAACATTCCATAAGTAAGAAAATCATTAACAGTCTACATTAAATATGCACGCAGATTGAAATTCTGTTTAAGTGAGATGTCCCAAGTTTCAACCCCCTCATGCCATAAAATTTGAAGTTCATCTATCAAAGATTGTAAGTAGACATCTATTCTACTTTTTGGATTACGCGGGCCAGGAACAACACAATTCAGAAATATATAGGGATAGTCAACAACATTTTAAGAGGAAGATTATAAGGGGTGATAAATACAGGCCAACATGAATATGGCGCAGCACCGACTTAAAAAGGAGAGAAGTCATCCGCACATAATTCCAAACGAATATTTCGTGGCTCAGCTGCAAAATCTGGATAAGTTACATCAAAATGCTTCCAAGCCTCTCCATCAGATGGATGACACATAACATCAGTGGGCTTTCTATTTTCTCTGTGTCATCTCATATGAGGAGCTGAGCTGTTTGAAGCATACAACCTCTGCAACCTTGGTATTAGAGGTAAATAATGCATCGTCTTAATAACAATTTGATTTCCAGTAGAATCACGTTTATACCGAGGGTGCTGACAAAACTTACAGGACTCTAGGTTAGCATCTTCCTTAAAGTATAACATGCAACCATTTTCACAACAATCAATTCTAACCGAGGAGAGACCTAACCTTGACACCAATCTTTTTGCCTTATAGAAAGAATCAGGAACCTCCAAGCCGGAGTCAACTAAATCTTTAATTAGGTCTATAATTGAGTTCATTCCTCCTTCAACAACAGTCAGACTTAATACTTAATAATCTAACAGCAATAGACAAACGAAAGTGCGAACACTCGTCAAACAAAGGATGACTAGCAGCATGCAATTGTTCATAGAATTTTCCCACATCGCTATTAGGAACATCTTTGACATTTTACCTAAAGTCGCCCCCGTGTTGCATCCCAAAAGCATCGTGCACCATTTCTGTCATCCTGGTATCTTGATATTTATTATGCGCTGCAGACCTACTACTTTCTCCAACAACAAAGTTATTTTGCGCAACATCACCATGAATACCACGCAATCTTAAAAAGTCCTCATGAAACCCCTTTCTATAAAGATGTTCCTTTACAACTTCTTCACTTACAAGATTTATACCATCACATCTAATACAAAGACAACAAATAACCCCAAACGTGTCCAAACATCAAGTGTTTTAGCATGTTCAACAAATCTTTTGACACCTTCAACAAATTTCTCCCTATTACTCATTCTATTATCATGGTTCCGTTGATATATCCAGCTATAATCAGGTTTCATCTACGCAATCAATCAGATTCAACTAATTAGATTAAGCACAAAAATTCAATTAAGTCACCTTAACCATTTTCAAGCAACTAATTCACCGACCAAAGCACATTCAAAACAAAAAAAAAAATCCCTTTTAAAGTTCCCACACTTAAACCATTTTCAAGTAACTAAGTCACCAACTAAGTCACATTCTAAACAAAAAATCATTTATAAATTTCCTACACTTAACCATTTTCAACTAACAAAGTCACCAACCAAGTCACATTCTAAACAAAATATTCATCTTTAAATTCCCTACACTTAACCATTTTCAACCAACAAAGTCACATTCTAAACAAAAAAATCATCTTTAAATTTCCTACACTTAACCATTTTCAAGTGATTAAGTCACCAACCAAGTCACATTCTAAATAAAAAAAGCATCTATAAATTCCCTACTTTTAACCATTTTCAACTAACAAAGTCACCAACCAAGTAACATTCTAAATAAAAAATCACCTTTAAAGTCCCTACACTTAACCATTTTCAAGTAATTAAGTCACCAAATTTGCATACCAAATGATATGAGAGTAAGTTCACAATACAAGAAACAAGCAACAACAAGACCAACAAGATGTCAACAACAATGCTAGTGAATCGTACAAGACCACACACGGCTTTACTAGACTTCAATATGAACAATAACATGAAGATAACAACAATGCTGGTGAATAGAACATGGCCACACACGGCTTCACTAGACTTCAATATGAAAAATAACAAGACTTCATTATAACAAATTAAAGAGAAGTCAACTTACCCTTGCTTGGCCTAAATTAAAGTGAAAGAGACAAGAGGTCACCGGAAAAATAGCAAAGCAATCTTTTTCCTGAATTCGAATTCTGTCAAACGGTAACATCAAATTCCAAGCAACCCATTAGGCAAGTAGAATTAAAAAATCTTGATCATTATGCAAAATAACAAATATCTTGCCATCCTTATTTTGTCGTATTTTTAGCTTAAAATCACCATAAATAAACCACCAACATACTAAAACTACAATGGAGTATCAATAAAAGTAAATCCTAATTTACTTGGTAAACAGTAAACACACAAAGAGGGGATCTTGATAAGCTTCACTAGACAAAATACACACATAGAACAAACTAAAATTATGTAACTAAATGGAATCTTGAACTAACTAAATGGAAATTTCCTAAAATTGAACTAACTAAATTTGAATCTTTACTTTGAACTAACTAAAATTGAATCTTGAACTAACTAAATGGAAATTTTCATTACGTTTTTTTCTTTGAACTAACTAAATTTATGTAATGAAGCATAATAACTAGAACAAATGCTTTAGAACAAATAATTTTTTTACTTTGAGCTAACTAAAATTAGTACCAAAGCATTATATTCTTGAACCTTTAGCTAGCATCTAACAAGAAAAACATAGAGTTGAAAATTTTGGAACTTACCGGAGCTGGGGGCGGCGGGAAACGGCGGTAGATTTGAGGATTTAGAGTGTGGCTTTGATTTGGAGAATTTGTGTGCGTGTGTATTTATTTTTGAAGTGGGGGGGGGGGGGGGGGGTTTGTTTTGGGGATTTTGGGGGGGGGGGAAAAAATAAGGGGAGGGGGGGGTGGGGTGGGTTGGGGGTTTAAAATTTTTTTTTTAAATTTTTAAAAAAAAAAAAAACTTTGTTTTGGGGGGGTTTTAAAAAAAAAAAAAAAAAAAAAAACGACCACAAGTGGTCGGTTTTCATAAAATATTAAAAAAAAAATTAATTACTTAAAATATAATTTATTATAAATTAGTTTAAAAAACTATTAATCAATTAATTAATTAATTAAGTTAATTAAAATTTTACAAAAATAATCGTAAAGTAAAATATAAGTGTTCAATTAGTTTTATAATAGTTATTATCGAAAAACAATCACATGTGCTCAATTTTAATAAAAAGATTAAATCATATAATTAGTTATGTTATCATCATATTAACGCAATGCATATATGTACAAATCAGATAGTTGGTTATCTTATGAACACATTTGCAGGAGTAGTACATTTTCTTAATAATATAATAATATTAATGAATTTTGCGAATTACGATATTATATATATAATATCGTAATTAAAAGCTAATTAACCAAAAAATTATTGGAATTTGCAAAATTCATTGGAATATTATATATATATATATATATATTTCTCGCTCGTAAAACAACATGTTAGTAAAATAAATTATCGATTATTTGTGTTATGTTAATTTGCGGTCATTCAACTTTCTGTCTCCCGCTCCCCTACTTCCTTCCTCCCCCTCTCATACACCTCGTAATACTAGTCTTACGTTATTACAACTTCAAAAACATACGCGTGTATACATTGACCCAAAATAGTATATCTACTTCCTCAATAGTTTGATATATATCAACGTATCATTCAAACTATTTTGATATATACATTCAGTTATCTGGCTTTTGATTACTACATATGTCACTATACGATATATACGTATATTCAATTATCTATCAGCTTTAAAATACGTACTATAAACATCACATACACGATTTTACTACCCCATAATAATATACAACGTATTTCACAAATACTCAGATGAACTATAAATTACATTATCTTATGTCATTAATATACCTTCACTGTATAATATGTATATACTATATATATCTATTTATCTATACATGCATATATATAGACATATTATCGACTATATCAAGTTCTAAATACGTACTATATATATCTCACACATAAGTAAACAAGTATATTATTATCCAATAAAATAACGCGATGTGTTTCTTATACATACTCAGATGAGTGATCGATTAATTATATTTGATTAGCTTGATAAACTATGTTTTGACTACATCGTTCATCAATGGATCACTACATCATATATAAATATCTATCTATCTATCTATCTATCTATATATATATATATATATATATATATATATAT
>NC_061119.1:216682947-216699101 GCF_002878395.1 Capsicum annuum
AATAAGTTCCCCATGGTATGATAAAAGACTTATTTTCTGCGTCGTTGTCATCCATAATAATCTGGTGATATCCGGCATAGCAATCCACAAAAGAGGCAACCTCGTGTTTAGCACAGTTGTCTAGCAAAATGTGGATATTGGGCAGTGGAAAATCATCTTTTGAACTTGCTCTATTTAAATCACGGTAATCAACACACCCTCGAATTTTGCCATCTTTCTTTGGTATGGGAACAACATTGGATAACCACATGGGATAGCAAGCCATTCGAATTATTTTGGCTTCAAGTTGTTTCATGATTTCCTCTTTAATTTTAATACTTACATCCGTTTTAAACTTCCTCAACTTCTGTTTGACAGGAGGGAACGCGGGATCAGTTGGCAATTTATGAGCCACTAATTCAGTGCTTAAACCAGGCATATCATCATAAGACCATGCAAAAGCATCCTTATAATACATTAATGCTTGAATCATTTCATCTTTTAGCTTTGGTAAAACATGTACACTGATTTTAGTTTTCCTAACATCTTCTTGATCTCCTAGATTTATTGGCTCAGTCTCATTCAAATTAGGATTCGGTTTGTCATCAAACTGTTCCAACTCTTTGCTTATTTCTTCTAGTGTTTTTTCTTCATCATATTCCCTATCCTGCTTCATTACATCTTGATTAGTTTGGATTTTAAGATGAGGCTGAAAATTCCGCATGCATGTCATGTCATTAGAATCAGCATAAAGAGAACTGTGTAAGAAAAGAAAAACAAAATATATTAGACACAAAACAAAAGGGACATTGCATTTCATTAAATAAAAAGATAGAAGGGTTTAAACACAGATGCCAACATAACATAAACAAACTAAAATCTGAATTACAACCCTGAAATAACTCGAATAAATAGAAAGAAAAAGAAAATAAACTACCAAAACTCCCTCCTGACGGGGAGATGAGTGACTTCCCAATTATTGAGCCGGACAGCTGGACCTATGAATTGCACATCTGCCATACTGGTACCTTCTCCTGCTTCAACCATATCAACTTCAATACAAAGGTTCTGGAAGTCATCAACCAATTCAACCTCAAATTCCACATGCTTCGTGACACCGCTTTTAACAAATGATTCACTGAGTAGTGGCATTGGGCGAGGGAGTGACCATATTTCCTTTTTCCTTCCCTTGGCTTTCTACAGATCTTCAGCTGTAGGCTCAAATTCTAGCCTAAACGTGCCCACGTTCTCACTCGGACACATGGGATTAACTATACCGTGCAGAGAAGCTCCCAAACCCCTTCTTGGCTCAAATCCGTATTTCCAAAGTTCACTCACCATCATGATAGAAGCAGAAGACAATTGCGGTCCTGGTATAGCCTGTCATTCAAGGATACAATTCACTGGCACTGTATCAAAAATTTGATAAACGAATGTCTCCTCTACGTTATTTGCTTCAATAAGAGACAAGGGAGAATCTTCGTAGGCTGACAAATCTCCTTCACCATGAATAACTACTTCTTGCCTGTCATGCTCAAACTTAATCATTTGGTGCAGTGTAGATGCAACCGCCTTGGCCTTGTAGATCCACGGCCTTCCCAACAACAGATTGTAAGAGGAGTCTACATTCAATAATTGAAACTCTATGGCGAACTCAACAGGCCCTATGGTCAACATTAGTTTTATTTCGCCAATGGAATTTGATTTTGCACCATCGAAAGCCCTAACACATACATTGTTGGGCCTGATCCTGTCAACACCAATATTCAACTTTTGCAAAGTAGAAATAGGGCAAATATTTGCACCTGAACTTCCATCAATCATAACATGAGTGACGTAGAAATCTTCATACTTCACTGTAATGTAAAGGCCCCGGTTATGCCCTGTACCTTCAACAGGTAATTTATCATCCGAAAAGCTGATCCGATTGACCTCAAAGATTTTTCCAATCATTTTCTCAAGTTGGTTGATTGTAATCTCCCTTGGAACATATGCTTTATTTAATACCTTCAGTAAAACATCACGATGCTCCTTGGAGTGCAACAACAAAGATAAAAGGAAAATTTGAGCAGGGGTTTTCTTCAGCTGGTCTAATATTGAATACTCTGGCAACTTCATCTTCTTCAAAAATTCTTCAGCTTCCTCTTCGGTGATAGGATTTTTGATAGATGACGGTCCACTCACCTTTGGCTTGGACTTTCTTAAGCTATCAGGCACGAAGCATCTTCCTGACCTAGTCAAACCCCCTACCTCATCTACATCTTCCACAACTTCTTTCCTGTGATAGGTCATCACAGTCCGTCTATAATTCCAGGGAATCCTTTTCGTATCAACTATCGAAGGTTGGGTCACCGGTTTGAGGACAATAGGTGCTGCCAGTGCTCCTTTCACCGTCAAGATGGGCTGACTCAGAGCTCCCACCACCGTCAACTTAGGTTAATCCTGACTTGAATCAACATACCTTCTGGCGCCTTGTACTGTTATCAAGGGTTTTTTTGTGCTTTCTTGGGCTTTATCTTCTCTCATTCCTTCCCGGTTCAATGACATTGCTTTCAAAGACTCCGCTACATTTACCAATTTCTCCTCAATGGTCTGTATCTTGAAAATAGGCTTACAACCCCTCGAAGACTCTTTCTCATCATATATCAATTCTAACATATTGGCTTCAGGATGGGTTGGCAGCGGATTCTGGTTAATGTTTGGACCCTCCGGGGCCTGGACCATCATCTGATTTATGTCAATTAAATCTTGGACAACTCTCTTTAAATGCCAACATTTCTCTATGTCATGGCCTGGCATATCAGAACAGTACGCACACCTTAAAGAATAATCGAGATTCCTCGGCGGTGGGTTTGAAAGCCTGTCTTGAATTGTGCTTAAAACCTTTAATTTTCTCAACCTATCAAACAAATTAGCATATGACTCCCCAAGAGGTGTGAATTAATTTTTGACCACCTTCTCCTTCTTATACTTGGGTCTAGGCTGAAAACTGGGTCTGGAGGGGTTTTGGTAATTTGGTGGAGCGAATGGGCGATTTTGTGGAGCTTGCGTGCGCCATTGTGGGTAAGAAGGGGTTTGGGCATATGGTTGCATGCTATATACTGGGTACGGTGGTGGTGGAATGGAATATAAAGGGTTTTGTGGAGGGTAGTAATGGTGGGGAGGAATATATGGAGCTTGGGCGTAGACTTGCGCTTGGGATTGGGTATAGGGGCGAGGTGGTCTTTTGGGATAGGAATGGGTTTCAGCTACGACAGTCGCTACATCCTCTTTCTTCTTTTTACCTCCAAATGCGCCAGATCCACCTTGAATCACTTGTGTGGTGGCTTTTAATGCGGTAAAACTCACTATTTGGTCGGTTTTAATTTTGTCCTCTATCATCTCTCCCATTTTGAGGACTTTCATAAAAGATTTTCCCATTGCCGGAAGTAAATGCTGAAAATAGGTCTCATCCTGCGCCTGAATGAAAACTTCTACCAACTTACTTTCTTTCATTGGAGGCTTTACCCTGACGGCCTATTCGCACCACCTTATCGCGTATTCCCTAAAACCTTCAGTGCTCTTTTTCTTCATATTGACCAAAGATTTTTTTATCCTGAATCAGGTCGATGTTGTACTAAAAATGTTAAACAAATTCAGAAGCCAAATCATCCCAGCTGTTCCATTTATCGATATCTCGATTGATAAACCATTCTGAGGCCAGATCTGAAAGACTCTCGCCAAAGAAGGCCATGAGTAGTTCTTTCTTTCCTCCTGCAGCCCTCAACTGGTTGCAATAACGTCTCAAGTGTTCAACGGGATCACCGTGTCCTGCATACTTCTCTAACTTAGGCATTTTAAAATCGGGGGAAATATTGATGTCTGGGAACATGCAAAGATCTTTATAGGAAACACTCCTATAATCTCCGATCCCTTGCAAATTCCTCATAGCCTGCTCTAAACTCTTCAGTTTCTGGGCTATGATATCCTGTTCCTCTACTGCGACAGGTTTCTCCGTATCAAATGGAAATGCAGGCGGCTGAGTGTACCCATACGATTCATTCATTTGCAAAGTAGGCTCCGGGGCATAATACTGACCATCTGAAACCTTCAGTACTGGCTCACTAACAGACCTGGGAAGACTCATCGTAGGACGTGCAACATATATGGGAGTTTTATGTGGTGGCGGAGCCACGAATACCGGTGTGATTGGTGGCATTGGCTGAGCAGCTGGTCTTGATTGGGGAGTTGCCAAGGG
This sequence comes from Capsicum annuum, assembly GCF_002878395.1. NCBI lineage: Eukaryota > Viridiplantae > Streptophyta > Magnoliopsida > Solanales > Solanaceae > Capsicum > Capsicum annuum. The sequence continues at coordinate 216,687,164 of NC_061119.1, forward strand.
CACACCAGAACTGCCAGGATAATAATGTCACGGAGTGAATCTTGGCGCGTGCTCAGGTGATTCAGTAGGAGCAGAGAATTACGCCTGAGAGAGCGGTGGGCAATTAGAGATATTCCCAAGACCTTCAGGGAGCGGAGGAGGAGGCATTCCGCTGGCCCATGCCTGGTGTAAATCTATCAATTGTTGCCTGAGCCTTACTACCTCATCATTATGTTCAGAACTTTCTTCCCTGTGATACTGATCCGGGTCAATGAGCGAATTTTCAATCTCCCTGCTAGCTATGACGAGCTTTGCTTTGGATCTAGTGAAGTATGGGTGACTAGCCAGAGTGCTGCAAACCTACTACTGTTATCTGAAAGAACATGCTCATCAAAGACGACATCCGTTAGGATTAGGGCATACAACAAGCATGGGAATCATATTGGTAAAATTACCCTAAATTCATGTTCATTTCTACCAGCTTTTGAGGGTAGCGAGGTCATTTTAACATCATCCCGATTTTTATCTACACTTGTTTTTATCTACACCTATTATTATTATTTTTTCTTTTCCTCTCTTTTCTTTTTCTTCTTTTCCCGTATCAATCTCTGTTCTTTTCCTTTCTCTCGTTATCTACCTTTATTTTATCATTCTTTATGGCTTTTATTTTTCTATAAAAGAGGAAAAATAATGAAAAACAATGAAACAAAATAATTAGATTGAACCCAAAATTAGGTTGCCTACGTATCATATTGTACATGAATCAGATCTTGCGTAGTTTAGACCAATCATTTCTTTTACGAAAATGAAAATAAACAAACAAGGAAAGACGTAACATTATAACATTTTGAAGAAAGAAAACTACAAAGACGTACAAAAGTTCGGGACCACTTTAAAACTAAATAACAAATACGAAACGACATTCTAGACCCCTAAGACGACACAGGTGAAATTACTAGTAAAGACTTCTAATACCCCAAAAACAACATGACTTCGACTTAAAGCAGACACTGCCCTACAATGTAAGACACATAAAAGACTCAAACTAAATAAAGATAAGAAGTGCTCTTTCAGACTGGTGCTCTGCGTGATGACCCTGGCTGATATGGACCTGCCTCTGAAGTTCTCTTTCTCCCATTTAAACTTTGTAGCATATCCTGTAAACACGCTCTGATATTGGGGAAAAAGCTTCGGGCCCGTATCCCTGCCTCATGAGGAGTGCACTTGGAAAGATTATTCTGACACCTTTCTACCGTCTTGAACAAATCTGCTAACTGAACTCTTAGTGTTTCCACTTTGGACCCTACACTTTCATCCTGATGGTTGTCTACTATGCATTCTTCCTGTATTCTCCCTCTAAGCTGCGCTGGTAAGGGTTGACTAATACCTCGGGGGATAGATTGAAGCCATACCTCATATCCCTGAGTGTGGTCCGGATTATCCAAACTTTCTTTGAGCGTGTCCACACCTAGCTTTGTTGCATGCTTCCAAAACTGCTCGTACTTTCTCTCACCTAAGGCTTGGTCCTTGAAGTACTCAACATTCTTCAGAAGATCCACTACTGGTGGCACGTCCTGCAGCCTACCCAACTGGCGCATTACCCTAGAAGAACTATATGGTCTAGTGCAATTGAGCCCCAGCATAACCAAAGGGAGCTGCGTCTGACAACCCAACAATACTATCCTTGGGCGAAGCCACAGATAAGTCCACAAAATGTTATCCCTGTTTCTCGACTCAAGAAATTCAATCCAAGCGTCGACTCCCACGAGTAACGAGAATTTATCCAAACGCAACCTGGAGTCTATGGCTTTCACTCAATTGGGAATACAACGATCTAACACGTCTGGTCTAACTAGAGAAGGCGCATGTAAATGCTCCATCACCCATATCTGCAATATCAGGTTACTGCCCTACAAAAATCTCCTTTCCCCATTCACTTCGGTTAAAGCCTTATATATTTCTGTTAAGATCATAGGTATGAGAGTGAACCTTCCCTTTTGGTTAATGCCCTAGTCGTTTTGATCCTTATGAAATAGGGCCATTACCACAGATTACAAATGGGTATTAATACGTCTTTCTTCTAATGGAAACACTAAAGTACCTAACAAAGCGAGGGTGAAGACTTCAAGACGCTTTCTCTCCCACTTCTCCCTAGTCACATGAAATTCATCCCAAAAGCAATCAAAACCTTCCAAGGGCCCAAATCTAGCGAACAAAAAATCTAGGGAAACCCACGAATCACTTAAACAACCCAAACGGATACCCTTACTTTTTAAACCACAAGACTGCAAAAATCTCACGCAGTATGATTTCGTAATGCTTACACACTCGTAATGCCAAACAAAGCCGATACGACTCCAAAAAAAGCTTGAATTCTGAAAACTTGTCATTGTCCCCAGCAGAGTCGCCAGCAACTGTCACACCCCCTTTTTACGTACTCCAAAAAAATGTTTATGTTTTAAGGGTCAAAAGGGTTTTTATTATTAAAGTGACAAAGATGAGAATTTGTTTTGAAAAAAGGACTATTTATATATTTTATTCAGAGTCGCCACTTGGCATAATCTGGTGTGCCAAGTCACCATTGGAAAATCCTTTTCAAAACCATTTGACTCTTTAAACTGGTTTGCGAACAGAGACTCTGGCTAAGGAATTCTGTTGACCGAGGGGAAGGTGTTAGGCACCCCTCGATCTCGTGGTTTGACCACAGTCGCTTGGCAGAGCGTATCGGCTAGATTGACATTAAGAAATGTATAAATCACACAAAAGCACGCAAAATAATCAAACAATAAACAAAATAAAACAATTCGAAATGTAAAGTCCAGTCCAATTATACAGTCCAAAAATAGAAAAATACAAAGATATAAATCCTATTCTAAACTAAATCTAGACTAAGCTCCAATGCCTTACCCGATGCCGCGGGCCTTCATCAGGATCATTTTTTGCCAACATGATACGTCGGGGCATTCCCCGGTGAATAAGTACAAAAGACCTCGGGGCATTCCCTGGCTAAATGAATACATTTGCATCGAATGCGATAAAGTAGAAAACATTCAACACATACTCCACATTCAAACATCCAACGAAACACTTATTTCTAAATTTTGCCTACCCGAACCTACGATTGCCTACCCACTTGACCTATCATGATACTATCCAATTCGACAATAGTCAGTAATGAATCAAAACAAACAACCTTCAACTTATTTGATTATCAATTTTTCAATCTCGACCCCCAAATCAACAAGTTTAATCCTCAATCCATGGTTAACAAATTTTCCAATTATCAAACCACTTTTCAAAATCTAAAATCAACTTCAAACATATACATCCAACGAAGATTCGAACTTAGGCATACAAGTCATCCACACCAACAATTAATATTTTGCTCAAAATATTCAAAGCCACACTACAAACTTATGACTTTAACCAATTTCGAGATAAAAGAGTAGAATCAAGAGATGGACCTTCGAAGAATAGATTTGTTGATAATAATAATGTTTAAGAGAACCCGGACTTGGAATCCCGAATAGAGAACCTCAACGGCGAACCAAATCCAAACTCGGTAACACCAAAATGGAAACTCCAAATTGACCACGATGAACCGATCGAGACAAAACAGAAAACAAATCCTTGAACCAGTATGAAGACCGATGAACGAACATAGAAAATTGTAACAAAACAACCGAACCCGCACTCAAAACTAACGCAAAAATCGATTCAAAACAAGGTCGATTTTAGTAAGAATCCGCTACTGGTTCATGTTTTCCAGCAACGGTGTAATAAAGAAAACTGGCGGCACTTTTTCGGTGGCGATTCTAGTAAAGCTTTCGCCAGAAAACACTACCCTCGCTATTTTCCTCACTCCGATCAACTCTCTCTCAATCTCATCTATTTTTAATTTATCTCTCAAACCCGTAACCGAATCGCAACTGGGTTACCGTTGGCAACTCACCGGAGCTCCGAATCAGTGTAGACTCACCGGAACAGTGACCGAAAAACAACTAAACGGTCGGATTCCGGCTAAATCTCGTCCAGAAATCGAAGGAAAATAAAGAGATTTGGGCGATTACGAGGCTGATTCGAACAACTGACGCTGAAACTGAGTCCGGCACTTAGGTCGCCGGAAAAAGCTTGAACGAAAATTTGATTTCTCGCTGCTTTCCCTATTCCTTCGCCGGATTCCGTCAAACGCCCTCCATTTTTCGTTTCTCCTTACTGAGTGTGTGTGTGCAAGTGTTTTCCAGCTAGAGCAAGTGTGTGTGTGTGTGTGAATCGTGAGGTCTGTGTGTTAACGGTGTGAGATTAAGAAGATGATGGAAATGGAAGAAGAAATTTTATTTTTTTTGGGATCTACTCTGTTTCTTCTTTTGGGTTACTGATCCCCTCCTTTTTTACGTGAGAGTATGTGTGTATATATTGTGAGGTGGGTATTGGGGTAGGGTAGGTGGGGTAGGGTATGGGGTGGTGTGGTTTATTTTGATTGGGTAGGTTGTTAGGATAAGATAGAATTAGTTAGGATAGGTTTTGTTAGGGATTTTGTTATTTTATTATTTATTTATTTATTTTGTATTTTGTGAGGGTATAATAACATGGGTGAGGGTACAAGGTAGGATAAAATAAAAATGGGTAAAAACGACATCGGGGAGGGACAAAATTAGGTGTCTACACTGGTCTATCATCATTGTGAGTTAAAAGACGAATTTTTAGATGCGTTGCATATGATGTAACTTGAAACTTTGATTTAGTATAACTTTTTTTTTTTAAATCCTACATCATACCTATTGACTTATTTTATAATTTGTTTTGTTAGAACTATTACCTATTAGTCTGAAGTGTTTAATGCTAATTCGCTATATGGCATCCCTTTCTTGACAATGTGCTGATAGTTTAAGAATATGCGTCTTGGACCTGAAATGGTAATTGAGGGGATCTTCTCTTTGTAATACATGCCGCTGCTTACGCATATTAAGTCACCACGATGTTTCAATTGGTTTAAAGTATGTCATTTCTACATATTCATTGATCATTTCATTTTAATTAGGAGGATGGTACACGTTTTTCTGTGTCTTTATGATCTGTTTAAAATGAATACTGGAGTGTAAAACCCACCTCTTTGCCTATGCTCTTCTTTGTTTAATGAATGACATTTTTTTTATATATTCAATCTGCTTTTGGCCATTTGTTAGAATCTTAGTTGCTTAGTTAGCATATTGTGATTCTCTTTATATTTTTCCTGGGTCGAGTATGTATTATTTAAGATTCATATTACGCTGCTACTTTTAATTAAATCTGCAGTAATCTTTGTCCAATTTTTTCCTCTCTTTGATGGGTTATGTGTTAACTGATTTTAGCTCCTTTCTTCTTTTTTTTCGCGATGGGTCATAGATTAATCTTATTTCTCGTTTCCTTTTGTTAATCATGTGCTTATGTTCTTTATTCTTATTTTTTTTGCATGAATACTCGTTGGAGTCCAAATGGACTCTTTGCATTCCGCAATGGGCTAGTGGGGGCCCATCTTCCTAGTCAATTCCTAGAGAAAGCCTAAAACAAATTACATGGCATATAAGCACGAGGAGTTGAGAGAAGGAAATGGATCAAAGTCCTACGTTTGAAGCCGCTAAGAGACAAAAGTCTCATTTATTATTTCATTTTCGTTTAATTATTATTGTCTTTATTTATTTATTTTATTCATTCATTTGGGCCACGAAGCCAAGGTTGTATCTAATACAGGTGGAGCAAGATTCGAGCCAAAGGCTCGACAATTAGATTAGGACAGGTGAAATGGGTCTAAAGTCCATTTAGACTAGGACATGTCTCATTGATTTAGGCCGATGGCCTAAATCCCTTACTTCCTCTCTTTCTCTCTGTTCTTAATGTTTGTTTTCCTTATGTGCTTGGCAAACCTAGTTAAATCCTTAGTTAAGTCACTAAAAAACTAGTTTTCCATAAACACCAAAATATTTCCAAAATCAATCACTTTTCGACAAAATTAATCTTTTCAAAATTAATCAAAAGACTATTTTCAAACAATCCGGATAACCGCAAGTTAGCGGACGTTTTAGGTGCCTAACACCTTCCTAAAACATTAATAGGAACCTCTTATCTAGAATCTCTAACTTAAAATAGTTTTTCTGTTTTGAATCATTTGAAGTAACTCTCTAAAGGTTTCTTAATTCCTTTTCAAAATTAAGTGGCGACTCTCTTTCAAAAGTCAAAATTTCTGCAAAACAGTCACTCGAGTCTTGAACATATCGTACATATCTGTAATCAATTTTTTAATGTATGCCAGAATACACACGTCTACAATAATAACATATTCAGTGAATTCCCACCTAGTGAGGTCTGGGGAGGATAAAATGTATGCAGTCCATATCACTACCTCCAAAATAATAGAGAGTTTATTTTCGATATGCCCCAGGCTCAAGACACAATGCACACGTTTACAACAACATATTATTGAGTGAATTCCTACGCAGTCTATACCACTACCTTCGAAAAAATAAAGAGTTTATTTTCGCTATACCCCCGACTCAAGACACAATGCACACGTTTACAACAACATATTATTGAGTGAATTCCCACCTAGTGGGGTCTGGGAGGATAAAATGTACGCAGTCCATACCACTACCTCCGAAAAATAGAGAGTTTGTTTCTGATATACCCCGGGCTCAAGACACAATGCACACGTTTACAACAACATATTATTGAGTGAATTCCCACCTAGTGAGGTTTGGGGAGGATAAAATGTACGCAGTCTATACCACTACCTTCGAAAAAATAGAGAGTTTGTTTTCGATATACCCCTGGCTCAAGACACAATGCACACGTTTACAACAATATATTATTGTGTGAATTCCCATCTAGTGAGGTCTGAGGAGGATAAAAGGTACGCAGTCCATACCACTACCTCCGAAAAATAGAGAGTTTATTTCCGATATACCCCCAGCTCAAGACACAATGCACACGTTTACAACAATATATTATTGAGTGAATTCTCACCTAGTGAGATCTGGGGAGGATAAAATGTACGCAAACCATACCACTACCTCCGAAAAAATAGAGGGTTTATATCCGATATACCCCGGGTTCAAGACACAATGCACACGTTTACAACAACATATTATTGAGTGAATTCCCACCTAGTGAGGTCTGGGGAGGATAAAATGTACGTAGTCTATACCACTACCTTTGAAAAAATAGAGAGTTTATTTTTGATATACCCCCGGCTCAAGACACAATGCACACGTTTACAACAACATATTATTTATAAAACTTCATTTGGTGCTTTGTCGTATGTCTTTTCTAGATCAACGGACATATTTAATTTGTTTCTCAAAAATAGACAAATTTCTCTTCATCCTCTTTTAAACTTTTATGGCATATAATAATTTAATAATTTAATATTCTTATAATTATTGCAATTTTAAATATTTTGTGGATGGGGAGGGATATAAACTACAATGGAACCAAATTTCAAAGGGATTTTTTTAATACATTATCTTTATTATTAAATTAGATATTAATTTAGAGTAATTATTTTAAGTCAATTCAGTGTACAGTCCATTGTTTGTAACGATTCACAGTTTGTTCTTATCCAATTATCCATTGCACGTGCCCAAGTCACGTGACGCAACTAAACCTTAATTATAAGTTAGTCCCTTAGATATTAATTATTTTTGTTTTAGTCCTTATAATATACCTATTTAAATCCATCTATCAATAAATTGAAATATGCAATTGAATCCTTTTCCATGTGAATATTTATAAACTTACCATGATTATGATTTATTATATCACTTAATTACTTACGTATTTTATTAAATCAATACTGTTATTCTAAATTTGATACGTATATAATTTTTATCATTTTCTCATATTTAATTGATTTAGTAGAAAAATAGGTTTCTTAGAAATAAAAATATGACTTTTCTATCGAAAGTAAGAAAAATAAATAAATCTCAACAGTCACAAGACTTTCAGTATTCAATTTGATATTTTCATAGTTTAATTATGATAACCCGACAATTGATTTCAATACGATCATCAACCTTCGATACGATATATGTTAATAATTCACTTTTTGATAATTTATGTCCAATCCTACTTACATGTTTCATACATTAAAAGACCAAGTATATATATTTCAATTAATTGAAATTGAAGGTTAAATATATAGAAAAAAAAAACTTAAATATATCATCGAACTATTGAAAACGAGTTATTTATGTCATTACATGTTTCCTACATAAAAAGACCAAATACATATGTTCTAATTAATTGAAATTGAAGGTTAAATATATAGGGAAAAAATTTAAATATATCGTCAAGCTATTGAAAATGACCTATTTATGTCATTACATATTTCCTACATAAAACGATCAAATACATATTTTTTAATTAATTGAAACTGAAGGTTAAATATATAGGGAAAAAACTTAAATATGTCATTGAACTATTGAAAATGACTTATTTATGTCATTTATTATAAGTTTAACTCATTTATGTCACTGTCGTTACCGAAAAATTCATTTGTGTAATATATCTTTGATCAAACATTACAAGGACTAAACTCATAAATTATCAATATATTGAGGACCAAAACTTAAATATCATCTCATTTTCCTCTATATATTGTCTTCCCATAAACCCATCAAAATCATACACACAAAAATATCACTCTGAAAAATCATTCTCCACAATGAAAAACACATCAAAAATTTGCAAAAATAGCCCAAAATTAAGCCAACAAGATGGTAAGAAGGATCGTAGATCGGCTAGTGGAATGAATGGATCACTGAAAAGTTGGCTATGTAAGTTTACATGGGCCGGTGATGGAAGTTATTGGGCCAAGAGGAAGATGAAAATGTTGTTCTTGTTGATGTTGATGCTAATGACCCGAATTTTGAAGAACCCGATTTAAATTAGTTGGGAGTATTGTCACCTTAATGGTTCCACGATTTAAATTAGTCGGGCTTGCATGATGTAATGGATGAATCTGCTCCATCCTTAATTAGAGGTCGATGATTTGATTTTGAATACGGAGAAAACTCTGTTGGGAGCATTGCCTCCTTAATGGCCTGCACTGCGTGATTTGAATTAGTCGAGGCTCGCATGGTACAGTGGATGAGGCTGCTCCACCCTTAATCAAAGGTTGAGGTCAAAGGTTCGATCTTAGCTACGGAGAAAATTTTGTTGGGAGGATTAGTCGGGGCTCGCATGGTGCAATAGATGAGGCTGCTCCACTGTTAACCAAAAGATTTGATCTTGGATATGGAGAAAACTCTATTGGGAGTGCTGCCACCTTAGTGACTCTCGCCATTCGAATTAGTTGGGCTCGCATGGGGCTGCTTCACCCCTAATTAGAGGTCGGGAGTTCGATTCTGAATTCAGAGAAAACTTTGTTGGGAGCGTTATCATCTTAATGGGCCCTACAACGTGTGATTCGGATTAGTCGGGGCTCCAATACTAATTAGAGGTCGAGAGTTCGATCCTAAATTCGGAGAAAACTTTGTTAGGAGCGTTGTCATTTTAATGGGCCCTACAACGTGTGATTCAAATTAGTCGGGACTCCAATACGGACACCAGACACCAAATGGGAAATCAAGAACTAAAAAAAATGTGTATAGTAGTAAAAAAAATGTGTATAGTAGTAGTTTTATTTTAGATTGTTGTATTATTTGGTGAGTATGATACTTTTGGATGTGGTTTATTTGTGAAATCACAATGTATGTATGTTGTTGTTGCCAAATGTTTTGAGTTTGAGTTGATGGAATTAATAGATAATTTTCGTGTCTGGGGAGAATATAAAAATTATGTAAAATATAGTGTATTAATAATGTTATTCGTAATGTTTGTGTTAATTATGTTTGTATTAATTGTACTTATATTGTTCAGTATTTGATTTCATGTATTAAAAATATGAATTACATAAATATTTTTTAAAATGTTTTTATGAAAATACCCTACATATATACGGAAAATAATGAGTTTGTTTTTTTGGAGTGTCTTTAATCATGTCAATGCATGTATTGGATCCATTACATTATTAATGTCATGAATTTTGAAGTATTAGTAATAGTAACAATGTAAAAAGCTAATGCATGTAATTTTTTTTTAATACACTTTACCAAATGACGCCTAAGAGGGTATGAAAAATAGTCTCTTACATTGTATTACGTTAGGGTACACACCAATTTCTTCAAATTTCATTTGCTATAGAGAAAATGGCCAAAAGCCCCCCTAACCTTTACCCTAAATTCTAACTACACATTATACTTTGCGGGGGTCCTATGACCCCCTGAACTATTTTAAAGTGGAAGAACTACCCCCCAAAAACTGATACCCAGATGTGTAATGGAAAGTGAGCAACACACACTTGTCATGTAATGCCACGTAATTTCCACGTAATATTATATTTTTATATAAAAAAATTAATTATTATTCTTTAATATATATATATATATATATTAAAGACCCATATTTGCAACACAAACCAAGACCCAATTTGCTTTCTTGCAAATGTCTTCACAAGTGTCCTCACCGATGGGTCGGGTGAGATGACCCAGTTGTTCAATTGAGTTGCTCAAACTCTATATCGGCAACGAAAGATGCTAGCTTTATTCTATTTTCGGATAGTTGCTTCAGAGTTCTTTAGTTGGGTCGCTAATTGCCATTTTGTAATATGAATTTGGTAATGCGTATTGGATATTGGATAAAATTGAGCTGCTTAGAAGTTTTTTGGTGTAACTAGTTTTCTTTTTCTTGGTGTTTATGGTAGTTGAAATTCCTCTTAAATAGGGTATATTTGTTCTTGTATAGTCGTTGTTTTCAGTTTTCCGGCAAGTGTTTTATGCTTTTGGTTTTCTTACAGTAAAACTAATGTTAGGATACAAATGCCAAGTTCATGGCAACATGGTTTCTACATCTGTAATTTGTTCCCAAAATGGTAAACCATCTCAACCATTTTCGTAAATTGTATTTTAGCTATTTCACTAATTGTAGAAATAATTGTTAATTTTGGTCTTTCGATGAAATGAAAGATGACCCATTTCGTGTTTGTGTTGAAATAATTATTAATTTTGTCATTTTTGATGGAATTGAAGATAGGCCCATTTGGGATGTGTGTGTTGAAATAGTGGTTAATTGAGCTTTTTTTTATGAAATTGCAGATAGTTTATTTGGTGTGTGTGAAGCAGTCATGGTGTTTTGTTGAAGAGAAGAAAGGGAAAAGGCATCGTTTCCACCCCAAACTATACCCGAAAAGTCGAAGCCACACCTAAACTATACTAGTGACCTATTACACACCTAAACTATAAAAAGGTGAAACCATTTACACCTTGTCAGGCTACCAACACTTGCATGTGGTGTGGTGTTTTACACGCGCTGCCACATCAGCACCACATCAATAAAAAGTATCACTTTTTTATAGTTAAGAGGTGTAATAGGTCACTTATATAGTTTAGGTGTGAATTCGACTTTTCAACTATAGTTTGGGGTGGAAACAATGACTTTTCCCTTAATGTTTTTAGCCGTTTACTTTTGTTATTTAATAGGCTGGATGCACCTAAAATAAGTGTAACACACGCGCCTTAGAATGGGGGTTGCGGGGAGGTAATAATATCACTTTTTTATATTAAGGTGTGTAATAGGTCACTAGTAAAGTTTTGGTATGACTTAGACTTTTCGGGTATAGTTTAGGGTAGAAACGATGCCTTTTCCCGAGAAGAAATAAGAAAGAAAAGCCATGGTGTTAATGAAAGAAAATAGAAAGAAGACAATGGAAAAAATAAATAAAAAACATAAGAAATTAAAAAATTTAAAAATTAAGGGGATAAAACGTCTTCACTCTCTCAAAGAGAGTGCACTACACCTTCCGTGCCACCTAAGCATTTAGAAGGGGAAATAAATCCATTTTAAAATAGTTCGGGGCGGGGTGGGGAGGGAGGGGGGGGGGGGGGGG
>NC_061119.1:216702101-216704962 GCF_002878395.1 Capsicum annuum
TGACAAAAATACACTAACTCGTAGCAAATATGGACATAGTTCAGGGGTTACTAGATGGTTTATTCACTCTTTAATTCTAATTGTCCACATGACGTATGTAAGACACAAGATTAAACAGATGTCTATTTCATTATTTTGACAACTCTTAAAGAGATAAGCATCCAGTACCTCCTCCAAAATATGACCAAAGTTGCAATAACACACTCTGAACTTCACAGGGGTCCTATTATATTACCTCCGAACTCAATTTTAACGTATTTTTATCACCCTTTTATGCTGACGTGACACCTTTATTACATAAAATAGAGCCTACATCAAAGGTGTCATGTTAGCTAAAAAGGTTGACAAAAGGTGCCACATTAGCTAAAAAGGATGACAAAAATACACTAACTCATAACAAATTTGGACATAGTTCAGGGGTTACTAGATGGTTTACTCACTCTTTAATTCTAACTGTCCACATGATGTATTTAAGACACAAAATTAAACAGATGTCTATTTCATTTTTTCAACAACTCTTAAAGGGATAAGCATTCAGTAGCACTCCGAACTATGGTCAAAGTTGCTACGACACACTCCAACTTCACAGGAATGTTCTATAACCCCTGAACTCAATTTTAACATATTTTTGTCACCCTTTTGTGCTGAAATGACACCTTTATTACATAAATGGAGTCCACGTTCAAGGTGTCACGTTAGTTAAAAAGATTGACAAAAGGTGTCACGTGAGCTAAAAAGGATGACAAAAATACACTAACTCATAACAAATTTGGACATAGTTCAGGGGTTACTAGATGGTTTACTCACTCTTTAATTCTAAGAGTCCACATTCTAACCATCCACCTGACATATTTAAGACACAAGATTAAAAAACATTTGGTACATTCTATGTATTTTTAGTTTCTTTACTCTGGTAAAAAAAAAACAGTCCAGTGTACTAAAGCTACCGCTATACGTGGTGTCCGAGGAAGGACCCCTCCACAAGGTGTACCGTATGCAGCCTTACCTAGCATTTATGCCAGAAACTGTTTCCAAGGCTTGAACCTGTGACCACTTGGTCACACGGCGACAACTTTACTAGTTACTCCAAGACTCCCCTTCAGTTTAGAGGTGGAGCCATCCCTCTTTAGGGGTTTGCCGAACCCCTTTGACGAAAAAATGTACTATTTATACCTGATTAAAATTATTTTTTTTATGTAGATATAGTAGGTACTGAACCCCTTTCGACTTAGTTTTTCTTGAATATTGAACCTCTTACTTGAAATCCTGGCTCCACCTTTGCTTCAATTACTCCATACTAAATCAAAATCAGACAAACAAATTGAAACGACAGGAGTATGTCAATTAACAATACTTGATCTAGCATAAGCATGAAAGGTAGGTAACACTTCCTGTGCCACTTCTACATATGGATCACCATCATATACTTCTTGAACAAGATCAAACACAATTGTTTTTTCTAAATTTGAAGATGTTGTTAGTACTAAAGACCTATAGACAGGATAAGTTAAGACAACATCATAGTATGTTACATGTGATAATAAGTTACAAGACATAAATATTGACAAAACATAAGTTGATGCATCAACATTAGCTTGTGAACCAGCAACATGTGGTCTTTTAGTTAAAGTGTATAAATGATTTGCTATAGATGAATTATCAGAAAATGAATTTGATATGAATAAAGAGTGATAATAAGATTTTGGTGGGGTTGTTATTAAAACAAGAAAGGAAATTAAAGTGGTTAGTATTATGAAAGTGAAAATTACTTGATTTTAGTTTTCTTGAAAATTTTGGTTATAGATTCTTGATTTTTTTTTATTTTTTTTTGTTGAAAATGGACTTGAGGTTGAGTTGAGAAAGGAAGTTGATTTCTTTTTTTATGTCATCGTGGCTTTCAATGTCATATAATAAAAATGATAGTTAAAATCACAATATAATTGAGGAAATATTTTATAAATATAATGATCACTTATTTTGTTGAGAAAAAAGTTTGAAATATATCTAAATTTGGACAAAATTTATTATAATACGTCTTAATTTTGTTGGAGTTCTATGATCCCTCTCGATTATTTATTAACGTATTTTTGTGATACATATTTATCCAACTGGACCATTGCGTGAATACACGCACACTAAACGCATAAGGATCTAAAGTGATCTAGCTGCACTGTGTGAATACACGTACACTGAGCGCGTAAGGATTTGAAGTGATTTAGCTGAATAAATATATCTCACAGAAATATGATAATAAATAGTCAAAGGGGTTTATAGGATCCACGAGAAGTTAAGACATGTTATAATAAATTTTATCAAGGTTTAAATATATTTCTTGACTTTTTCCTTTTTCTATATTATATTTTATCTTTTTTATTTTTTTAAATTATATTTTATCTTGAATCGAACATCTTTCGAAAATACACCAAATATATGTTATAATGATTTTTTTTTAGATCGTAGTTTTAGAATCTTCCCATAAAGAAATGCATGGATTTTTTGGATGTATGTGTGTGTGTCACTAAGAGGGGCAAAGGCTTGGGCCTACGATTGGTTGGTGGAGTGGGAAGATGGGGTAATTGCACTTTATGGCCTCTTTTTTAGTTTGTTTTTTAATTAAAAAAAAACAGTAACTTACATAATTCTTGAATTTTTAAGTAATGTTATATAAAATTTCAATTATTTTATTAATTATATTTTATTCTATTTTTTTTGAAATAATGGTATATATATTATAAGGTGATACATATAAAAAGTGTTAAATTTGAAACTAACAAGATATTTATTTAAGAAAATAATAGATTCTCTTTTATTCATTGTATTCTTTTATTTAAGGAAGGATATCTAATTTTTCTTTTTTTTTT